>NW_027367914.1:0-53836 GCF_046119375.1 Phyllobates terribilis | reverse complement strand
TGCTTTTTCCTGTTAATCCTAGCATGATAAAGAAGATTCAAAGAGAGCGAGATGCCAGCTCCTTTCATTCAGTCAGTAGCTTCAAACATTTCTGGTATATGAAAAACATGTTTTTCAATGGCAAAAATCAATGAATATTGTAAATGCACAAACAGTAATATCTCCACATTGCAAGGTGCTTTTCTGAAATTTTTTGTTTTTTCCTGCTAATCCTAGCATGATAAAGAAGATTCAAAGAGAGTGAGATGCCAGCTCCTTTCATTCAGTCAGTAGCTTCAAACATTTCTGGTATATGAAAAACATGTTTTTCAATGGCAAAAATCAATGAATATTGTAAATGCACAAACAGTAATATCTCCACATTGCAAGGTGCAATTCTGAAATTTTTTGCTTTTTCCTGTTAATCCTAGCATGATAAAGAAGATTCAAAGAGAGTGAGATGCCAGCTCCTTTCATTCAGTCAGTAGCTTCAAACATTTCTGGTATATGAAAAACATGTTTTTCAATGGCAAAAATCAATGAATATTGTAAATGCACAAACAGTAATATCTCCACATTGCAAGGTGCTTTTCTGAAATTTTTTGTTTTTTCCTGCTAATCCTAGCATGATAAAGAAGATTCAAAGAGAGTGAGATGCCAGCTCCTTTCATTCAGTCAGTAGCTTCAAACATTTCTGGTATATGAAAAACATGTTTTTCAATGGCAAAAATCAATGAATATTGTAAATGCACAAACAGTAATATCTCCACATTGCACGGTGCAATTCTGAAATTTTTAGCTTTTTCCTGTTAATCCTAGCATGATAAAGAAGATTCAAAGAGAGTGAGATGCCAGCTCCTTTCATTCAGTCAGTAGCTTCAAACATTTCTGGTATATGAAAAACATGTTTTTCAATGGCAAAAATCAATGAATATTGTAAATGCACAAACAGTAATATCTCCACATTGCAAGGTGCAATTCTGAAATTTTTTGCTTTTTCCTGCTAATCCTAGCATGATAAAGAAGATTCAAAGAGAGTGAGATGCCAGCTCCTTTCATTCAGTCAGTAGCTTCAAACATTTCTGGTATATGAAAAACATGTTTTTCAATGGCAAAAATCAATGAATATTGTAAATGCACAAACAGTAATATCTCCACATTGCACGGTGCAATTCTGAAATTTTTAGCTTTTTCCTGTTAATCCTAGCATGATAAAGAAGATTCAAAGAGAGTGAGATGCCAGCTCCTTTCATTCAGTCAGTAGCTTCAAACATTTCTGGTATATGAAAAACATGTTTTTCAATGGCAAAAATCAATGAATATTGTAAATGCACAAACAGTAATATCTCCACATTGCAAGGTGCAATTCTGAAATTTTTTGCTTTTTCCTGTTAATCCTAGCATGATAAAGAAGATTCAAAGAGAGTGAGATGCCAGCTCCTTTCATTCAGTCAGTAGCTTCAAACATTTCTGGTATATGAAAAACATGTTTTTCAATGGCAAAAATCAATGAATATTGTAAATGCACAAACAGTAATATCTCCACATTGCAAGGTGCAATTCTGAAATTTTTTGCTTTTTCCTGTTAATCCTAGCATGATAAAGAAGATTCAAAGAGAGTGAGATGCCAGCTCCTTTCATTCAGTCAGTAGCTTCAAACATTTCTGGTATATGAAAAACATGTTTTTCAATGGCAAAAATCAATGAATATTGTAAATGCAGAAACAGTAATATCTCCACATTGCAAGGTGCAATTCTGAAATTTTTTGCTTTTTCCTGCTAATCCTAGCATGATAAAGAAGATTCAAAGAGAGTGAGATGCCAGCTCCTTTCATTCAGTCAGTAGCTTCAAACATTTCTGGTATATGAAAAACATGTTTTTCAATGGCAAAAATCAATGAATATTGTAAATGCACAAACAGTAATATCTCCACATTGCACGGTGCAATTCTGAAATTTTTAGCTTTTTCCTGTTAATCCTAGCATGATAAAGAAGATTCAAAGAGAGTGAGATGCCAGCTCCTTTCATTCAGTCAGTAGCTTCAAACATTTCTGGTATATGAAAAACATGTTTTTCAATGGCAAAAATCAATGAATATTGTAAATGCACAAACAGTAATATCTCCACATTGCAAGGTGCAATTCTGAAATTTTTTGCTTTTTCCTGCTAATCCTAGCATGATAAAGAAGATTCAAAGAGAGTGAGATGCCAGCTCCTTTCATTCAGTCAGTAGCTTCAAACATTTCTGGTATATGAAAAACATGTTTTTCAATGGCAAAAATCAATGAATATTGTAAATGCACAAACAGTAATATCTCCACATTGCAAGGTGCAATTCTGAAATTTTTTGCTTTTTCCTGCTAATCCTAGCATGATAAAGAAGATTCAAAGAGAGTGAGATGCCAGCTCCTTTCATTCAGTCAGTAGCTTCAAACATTTCTGGTATATGAAAAACATGTTTTTCAATGGCAAAAATCAATGAATATTGTAAATGCACAAACAGTAATATCTCCACATTGCACGGTGCAATTCTGAAATTTTTAGCTTTTTCCTGTTAATCCTAGCATGATAAAGAAGATTCAAAGAGAGTGAGATGCCAGCTCCTTTCATTCAGTCAGTAGCTTCAAACATTTCTGGTATATGAAAAACATGTTTTTCAATGGCAAAAATCAATGAATATTGTAAATGCACAAACAGTAATATCTCCACATTGCAAGGTGCAATTCTGAAATTTTTTGCTTTTTCCTGCTAATCCTAGCATGATAAAGAAGATTCAAAGAGAGTGAGATGCCAGCTCCTTTCATTCAGTCAGTAGCTTCAAACATTTCTGGTATATGAAAAACATGTTTTTCAATGGCAAAAATCAATGAATATTGTAAATGCACAAACAGTAATATCTCCACATTGCACGGTGCAATTCTGAAATTTTTAGCTTTTTCCTGTTAATCCTAGCATGATAAAGAAGATTCAAAGAGAGTGAGATGCCAGCTCCTTTCATTGTCAGTAGCTTCAAACATTTCTGGTATATGAAAAACATGTTTTTCAATGGCAAAAATCAATGAATATTGTAAATGCACAAACAGTAATATCTCCACATTGCAAGGTGCAATTCTGAAATTTTTTGCTTTTTCCTGTTAATCCTAGCATGATAAAGAAGATTCAAAGAGAGTGAGATGCCAGCTCCTTTCATTCAGTCAGTAGCTTCAAACATTTCTGGTATATGAAAAACATGTTTTTCAATGGCAAAAATCAATGAATATTGTAAATGCAGAAACAGTAATATCTCCACATTGCAAGGTGCAATTCTGAAATTTTTTGCTTTTTCCTGCTAATCCTAGCATGATAAAGAAGATTCAAAGAGAGTGAGATGCCAGCTCCTTTCATTCAGTCAGTAGCTTCAAACATTTCTGGTATATGAAAAACATGTTTTTCAATGGCAAAAATCAATGAATATTGTAAATGCACAAACAGTAATATCTCCACATTGCACGGTGCAATTCTGAAATTTTTAGCTTTTTCCTGTTAATCCTAGCATGATAAAGAAGATTCAAAGAGAGTGAGATGCCAGCTCCTTTCATTCAGTCAGTAGCTTCAAACATTTCTGGTATATGAAAAACATGTTTTTCAATGGCAAAAATCAATGAATATTGTAAATGCACAAACAGTAATATCTCCACATTGCAAGGTGCAATTCTGAAATTTTTTGCTTTTTCCTGTTAATCCTAGCATGATAAAGAAGATTCAAAGAGAGTGAGATGCCAGCTCCTTTCATTCAGTCAGTAGCTTCAAACATTTCTGGTATATGAAAAACATGTTTTTCAATGGCAAAAATCAATGAATATTGTAAATGCACAAACAGTAATATCTCCACATTGCAAGGTGCAATTCTGAAATTTTTTGCTTTTTCCTGCTAATCCTAGCATGATAAAGAAGATTCAAAGAGAGTGAGATGCCAGCTCCTTTCATTCAGTCAGTAGCTTCAAACATTTCTGGTATATGAAAAACATGTTTTTCAATGGCAAAAATCAATGAATATTGTAAATGCACAAACAGTAATATCTCCACATTGCACGGTGCAATTCTGAAATTTTTTATCTTTTTCCTGTTAATCCTAGCATGATAAAGAAGATTCAAAGAGAGTGAGATGCCAGCTCCTTTCATTCAGTCAGTAGCTTCAAACATTTCTGGTATATGAAAAACATGTTTTTCAATGGCAAAAATCAATGAATATTGTAAATGCACAAACAGTAATATCTCCACATTGCAAGGTGCAATTCTGAAATTTTTTGCTTTTTCCTGCTAATCCTAGCATGATAAAGAAGATTCAAAGAGAGTGAGATGCCAGCTCCTTTCATTCAGTCAGTAGCTTCAAACATTTCTGGTATATGAAAAACATGTTTTTCAATGGCAAAAATCAATGAATATTGTAAATGCACAAACAGTAATATCTCCACATTGCACGGTGCAATTCTGAAATTTTTAGCTTTTTCCTGTTAATCCTAGCATGATAAAGAAGATTCAAAGAGAGTGAGATGCCAGCTCCTTTCATTGTCAGTAGCTTCAAACATTTCTGGTATATGAAAAACATGTTTTTCAATGGCAAAAATCAATGAATATTGTAAATGCACAAACAGTAATATCTCCACATTGCAAGGTGCAATTCTGAAATTTTTTGCTTTTTCCTGTTAATCCTAGCATGATAAAGAAGATTCAAAGAGAGTGAGATGCCAGCTCCTTTCATTCAGTCAGTAGCTTCAAACATTTCTGGTATATGAAAAACATGTTTTTCAATGGCAAAAATCAATGAATATTGTAAATGCACAAACAGTAATATCTCCACATTGCAAGGTGCAATTCTGAAATTTTTTGCTTTTTCCTGCTAATCCTAGCATGATAAAGAAGATTCAAAGAGAGTGAGATGCCAGCTCCTTTCATTCAGTCAGTAGCTTCAAACATTTCTGGTATATGAAAAACATGTTTTTCAATGGCAAAAATCAATGAATATTGTAAATGCACAAACAGTAATATCTCCACATTGCACGGTGCAATTCTGAAATTTTTAGCTTTTTCCTGTTAATCCTAGCATGATAAAGAAGATTCAAAGAGAGTGAGATGCCAGCTCCTTTCATTCAGTCAGTAGCTTCAAACATTTCTGGTATATGAAAAACATGTTTTTCAATGGCAAAAATCAATGAATATTGTAAATGCACAAACAGTAATATCTCCACATTGCAAGGTGCAATTCTGAAATTTTTTGCTTTTTCCTGTTAATCCTAGCATGATAAAGAAGATTCAAAGAGAGTGAGATGCCAGCTCCTTTCATTCAGTCAGTAGCTTCAAACATTTCTGGTATATGAAAAACATGTTTTTCAATGGCAAAAATCAATGAATATTGTAAATGCACAAACAGTAATATCTCCACATTGCAAGGTGCAATTCTGAAATTTTTTGCTTTTTCCTGCTAATCCTAGCATGATAAAGAAGATTCAAAGAGAGTGAGATGCCAGCTCCTTTCATTCAGTCAGTAGCTTCAAACATTTCTGGTATATGAAAAACATGTTTTTCAATGGCAAAAATCAATGAATATTGTAAATGCACAAACAGTAATATCTCCACATTGCACGGTGCAATTCTGAAATTTTTAGCTTTTTCCTGTTAATCCTAGCATGATAAAGAAGATTCAAAGAGAGTGAGATGCCAGCTCCTTTCATTCAGTCAGTAGCTTCAAACATTTCTGGTATATGAAAAACGTTTTTCAATGGCAAAAATCAATGAATATTGTAAATGCACAAACAGTAATATCTCCACATTGCACGGTGCAATTCTGAAATTTTTAGCTTTTTCCTGTTAATCCTAGCATGATAAAGAAGATTCAAAGAGAGTGAGATGCCAGCTCCTTTCATTCAGTCAGTAGCTTCAAACATTTCTGGTATATGAAAAACATGTTTTTCAATGGCAAAAATCAATGAATATTGTAAATGCACAAACAGTAATATCTCCACATTGCAAGGTGCAATTCTGAAATTTTTTGCTTTTTCCTGCTAATCCTAGCATGATAAAGAAGATTCAAAGAGAGTGAGATGCCAGCTCCTTTCATTCAGTCAGTAGCTTCAAACATTTCTGGTATATGAAAAACATGTTTTTCAATGGCAAAAATCAATGAATATTGTAAATGCACAAACAGTAATATCTCCACATTGCACGGTGCAATTCTGAAATTTTTAGCTTTTTCCTGTTAATCCTAGCATGATAAAGAAGATTCAAAGAGAGTGAGATGCCAGCTCCTTTCATTCAGTCAGTAGCTTCAAACATTTCTGGTATATGAAAAACATGTTTTTCAATGGCAAAAATCAATGAATATTGTAAATGCACAAACAGTAATATCTCCACATTGCAAGGTGCAATTCTGAAATTTTTTGCTTTTTCCTGCTAATCCTAGCATGATAAAGAAGATTCAAAGAGAGTGAGATGCCAGCTCCTTTCATTCAGTCAGTAGCTTCAAACATTTCTGGTATATGAAAAACATGTTTTTCAATGGCAAAAATCAATGAATATTGTAAATGCACAAACAGTAATATCTCCACATTGCACGGTGCAATTCTGAAATTTTTAGCTTTTTCCTGTTAATCCTAGCATGATAAAGATTCAAAGAGAGTGAGATGCCAGCTCCTTTCATTCAGTCAGTAGCTTCAAACATTTCTGGTATATGAAAAACATGTTTTTCAATGGCAAAAATCAATGAATATTGTAAATGCACAAACAGTAATATCTCCACATTGCAAGGTGCAATTCTGAAATTTTTTGCTTTTTCCTGTTAATCCTAGCATGATAAAGAAGATTCAAAGAGAGTGAGATGCCAGCTCCTTTCATTCAGTCAGTAGCTTCAAACATTTCTGGTATATGAAAAACATGTTTTTCAATGGCAAAAATCAATGAATATTGTAAATGCACAAACAGTAATATCTCCACATTGCACGGTGCAATTCTGAAATTTTTAGCTTTTTCCTGTTAATCCTAGCATGATAAAGAAGATTCAAAGAGAGTGAGATGCCAGCTCCTTTCATTCAGTCAGTAGCTTCAAACATTTCTGGTATATGAAAAACATGTTTTTCAATGGCAAAAATCAATGAATATTGTAAATGCACAAACAGTAATATCTCCACATTGCAAGGTGCAATTCTGAAATTTTTTGCTTTTTCCTGTTAATCCTAGCATGATAAAGAAGATTCAAAGAGAGTGAGATGCCAGCTCCTTTCATTCAGTCAGTAGCTTCAAACATTTCTGGTATATGAAAAACATGTTTTTCAATGGCAAAAATCAATGAATATTGTAAATGCACAAACAGTAATATCTCCACATTGCAAGGTGCTTTTCTGAAATTTTTTGTTTTTCCTGCTAATCCTAGCATGATAAAGAAGATTCAAAGAGAGTGAGATGCCAGCTCCTTTCATTCAGTCAGTAGCTTCAAACATTTCTGGTATATGAAAAACATGTTTTTCAATGGCAAAAATCAATGAATATTGTAAATGCACAAACAGTAATATCTCCACATTGCACGGTGCAATTCTGAAATTTTTAGCTTTTTCCTGTTAATCCTAGCATGATAAAGAAGATTCAAAGAGAGTGAGATGCCAGCTCCTTTCATTCAGTCAGTAGCTTCAAACATTTCTGGTATATGAAAAACATGTTTTTCAATGGCAAAAATCAATGAATATTGTAAATGCACAAACAGTAATATCTCCACATTGCAAGGTGCAATTCTGAAATTTTTTGCTTTTTCCTGTTAATCCTAGCATGATAAAGAAGATTCAAAGAGAGTGAGATGCCAGCTCCTTTCATTCAGTCAGTAGCTTCAAACATTTCTGGTATATGAAAAACATGTTTTTCAATGGCAAAAATCAATGAATATTGTAAATGCACAAACAGTAATATCTCCACATTGCAAGGTGCTTTTCTGAAATTTTTTGTTTTTTCCTGCTAATCCTAGCATGATAAAGAAGATTCAAAGAGAGTGAGATGCCAGCTCCTTTCATTCAGTCAGTAGCTTCAAACATTTCTGGTATATGAAAAACATGTTTTTCAATGGCAAAAATCAATGAATATTGTAAATGCACAAACAGTAATATCTCCACATTGCACGGTGCAATTCTGAAATTTTTAGCTTTTTCCTGTTAATCCTAGCATGATAAAGAAGATTCAAAGAGAGTGAGATGCCAGCTCCTTTCATTCAGTCAGTAGCTTCAAACATTTCTGGTATATGAAAAACATGTTTTTCAATGGCAAAAATCAATGAATATTGTAAATGCACAAACAGTAATATCTCCACATTGCACGGTGCAATTCTGAAATTTTTAGCTTTTTCCTGTTAATCCTAGCATGATAAAGAAGATTCAAAGAGAGTGAGATGCCAGCTCCTTTCATTCAGTCAGTAGCTTCAAACATTTCTGGTATATGAAAAACATGTTTTTCAATGGCAAAAATCAATGAATATTGTAAATGCACAAACAGTAATATCTCCACATTGCAAGGTGCAATTCTGAAATTTTTTGCTTTTTCCTGTTAATCCTAGCATGATAAAGAAGATTCAAAGAGAGTGAGATGCCAGCTCCTTTCATTCAGTCAGTAGCTTCAAACATTTCTGGTATATGAAAAACATGTTTTTCAATGGCAAAAATCAATGAATATTGTAAATGCAGAAACAGTAATATCTCCACATTGCAAGGTGCTTTTCTGAAATTTTTTGTTTTTTCCTGCTAATCCTAGCATGATAAAGAAGATTCAAAGAGAGTGAGATGCCAGCTCCTTTCATTCAGTCAGTAGCTTCAAACATTTCTGGTATATGAAAAACATGTTTTTCAATGGCAAAAATCAATGAATATTGTAAATGCACAAACAGTAATATCTCCACATTGCACGGTGCAATTCTGAAATTTTTAGCTTTTTCCTGTTAATCCTAGCATGATAAAGAAGATTCAAAGAGAGTGAGATGCCAGCTCCTTTCATTCAGTCAGTAGCTTCAAACATTTCTGGTATATGAAAAACATGTTTTTCAATGGCAAAAATCAATGAATATTGTAAATGCACAAACAGTAATATCTCCACATTGCACGGTGCAATTCTGAAATTTTTAGCTTTTTCCTGTTAATCCTAGCATGATAAAGAAGATTCAAAGAGAGTGAGATGCCAGCTCCTTTCATTCAGTCAGTAGCTTCAAACATTTCTGGTATATGAAAAACATGTTTTTCAATGGCAAAAATCAATGAATATTGTAAATGCACAAACAGTAATATCTCCACATTGCAAGGTGCAATTCTGAAATTTTTTGCTTTTTCCTGTTAATCCTAGCATGATAAAGAAGATTCAAAGAGAGTGAGATGCCAGCTCCTTTCATTCAGTCAGTAGCTTCAAACATTTCTGGTATATGAAAAACATGTTTTTCAATGGCAAAAATCAATGAATATTGTAAATGCAGAAACAGTAATATCTCCACATTGCAAGGTGCAATTCTGAAATTTTTTGCTTTTTCCTGCTAATCCTAGCATGATAAAGAAGATTCAAAGAGAGTGAGATGCCAGCTCCTTTCATTCAGTCAGTAGCTTCAAACATTTCTGGTATATGAAAAACATGTTTTTCAATGGCAAAAATCAATGAATATTGTAAATGCACAAACAGTAATATCTCCACATTGCACGGTGCAATTCTGAAATTTTTAGCTTTTTCCTGTTAATCCTAGCATGATAAAGAAGATTCAAAGAGAGTGAGATGCCAGCTCCTTTCATTCAGTCAGTAGCTTCAAACATTTCTGGTATATGAAAAACATGTTTTTCAATGGCAAAAATCAATGAATATTGTAAATGCACAAACAGTAATATCTCCACATTGCAAGGTGCAATTCTGAAATTTTTTGCTTTTTCCTGCTAATCCTAGCATGATAAAGAAGATTCAAAGAGAGTGAGATGCCAGCTCCTTTCATTCAGTCAGTAGCTTCAAACATTTCTGGTATATGAAAAACATGTTTTTCAATGGCAAAAATCAATGAATATTGTAAATGCACAAACAGTAATATCTCCACATTGCAAGGTGCAATTCTGAAATTTTTTGCTTTTTCCTGCTAATCCTAGCATGATAAAGAAGATTCAAAGAGAGTGAGATGCCAGCTCCTTTCATTCAGTCAGTAGCTTCAAACATTTCTGGTATATGAAAAACATGTTTTTCAATGGCAAAAATCAATGAATATTGTAAATGCACAAACAGTAATATCTCCACATTGCACGGTGCAATTCTGAAATTTTTAGCTTTTTCCTGTTAATCCTAGCATGATAAAGAAGATTCAAAGAGAGTGAGATGCCAGCTCCTTTCATTCAGTCAGTAGCTTCAAACATTTCTGGTATATGAAAAACATGTTTTTCAATGGCAAAAATCAATGAATATTGTAAATGCACAAACAGTAATATCTCCACATTGCAAGGTGCAATTCTGAAATTTTTTGCTTTTTCCTGCTAATCCTAGCATGATAAAGAAGATTCAAAGAGAGTGAGATGCCAGCTCCTTTCATTCAGTCAGTAGCTTCAAACATTTCTGGTATATGAAAAACATGTTTTTCAATGGCAAAAATCAATGAATATTGTAAATGCACAAACAGTAATATCTCCACATTGCACGGTGCAATTCTGAAATTTTTAGCTTTTTCCTGTTAATCCTAGCATGATAAAGAAGATTCAAAGAGAGTGAGATGCCAGCTCCTTTCATTGTCAGTAGCTTCAAACATTTCTGGTATATGAAAAACATGTTTTTCAATGGCAAAAATCAATGAATATTGTAAATGCACAAACAGTAATATCTCCACATTGCAAGGTGCAATTCTGAAATTTTTTGCTTTTTCCTGTTAATCCTAGCATGATAAAGAAGATTCAAAGAGAGTGAGATGCCAGCTCCTTTCATTCAGTCAGTAGCTTCAAACATTTCTGGTATATGAAAAACATGTTTTTCAATGGCAAAAATCAATGAATATTGTAAATGCAGAAACAGTAATATCTCCACATTGCAAGGTGCAATTCTGAAATTTTTTGCTTTTTCCTGCTAATCCTAGCATGATAAAGAAGATTCAAAGAGAGTGAGATGCCAGCTCCTTTCATTCAGTCAGTAGCTTCAAACATTTCTGGTATATGAAAAACATGTTTTTCAATGGCAAAAATCAATGAATATTGTAAATGCACAAACAGTAATATCTCCACATTGCACGGTGCAATTCTGAAATTTTTAGCTTTTTCCTGTTAATCCTAGCATGATAAAGAAGATTCAAAGAGAGTGAGATGCCAGCTCCTTTCATTCAGTCAGTAGCTTCAAACATTTCTGGTATATGAAAAACATGTTTTTCAATGGCAAAAATCAATGAATATTGTAAATGCACAAACAGTAATATCTCCACATTGCAAGGTGCAATTCTGAAATTTTTTGCTTTTTCCTGTTAATCCTAGCATGATAAAGAAGATTCAAAGAGAGTGAGATGCCAGCTCCTTTCATTCAGTCAGTAGCTTCAAACATTTCTGGTATATGAAAAACATGTTTTTCAATGGCAAAAATCAATGAATATTGTAAATGCACAAACAGTAATATCTCCACATTGCAAGGTGCAATTCTGAAATTTTTTGCTTTTTCCTGCTAATCCTAGCATGATAAAGAAGATTCAAAGAGAGTGAGATGCCAGCTCCTTTCATTCAGTCAGTAGCTTCAAACATTTCTGGTATATGAAAAACATGTTTTTCAATGGCAAAAATCAATGAATATTGTAAATGCACAAACAGTAATATCTCCACATTGCACGGTGCAATTCTGAAATTTTTTATCTTTTTCCTGTTAATCCTAGCATGATAAAGAAGATTCAAAGAGAGTGAGATGCCAGCTCCTTTCATTCAGTCAGTAGCTTCAAACATTTCTGGTATATGAAAAACATGTTTTTCAATGGCAAAAATCAATGAATATTGTAAATGCACAAACAGTAATATCTCCACATTGCAAGGTGCAATTCTGAAATTTTTTGCTTTTTCCTGCTAATCCTAGCATGATAAAGAAGATTCAAAGAGAGTGAGATGCCAGCTCCTTTCATTCAGTCAGTAGCTTCAAACATTTCTGGTATATGAAAAACATGTTTTTCAATGGCAAAAATCAATGAATATTGTAAATGCACAAACAGTAATATCTCCACATTGCACGGTGCAATTCTGAAATTTTTAGCTTTTTCCTGTTAATCCTAGCATGATAAAGAAGATTCAAAGAGAGTGAGATGCCAGCTCCTTTCATTGTCAGTAGCTTCAAACATTTCTGGTATATGAAAAACATGTTTTTCAATGGCAAAAATCAATGAATATTGTAAATGCACAAACAGTAATATCTCCACATTGCAAGGTGCAATTCTGAAATTTTTTGCTTTTTCCTGTTAATCCTAGCATGATAAAGAAGATTCAAAGAGAGTGAGATGCCAGCTCCTTTCATTCAGTCAGTAGCTTCAAACATTTCTGGTATATGAAAAACATGTTTTTCAATGGCAAAAATCAATGAATATTGTAAATGCACAAACAGTAATATCTCCACATTGCAAGGTGCAATTCTGAAATTTTTTGCTTTTTCCTGCTAATCCTAGCATGATAAAGAAGATTCAAAGAGAGTGAGATGCCAGCTCCTTTCATTCAGTCAGTAGCTTCAAACATTTCTGGTATATGAAAAACATGTTTTTCAATGGCAAAAATCAATGAATATTGTAAATGCACAAACAGTAATATCTCCACATTGCACGGTGCAATTCTGAAATTTTTAGCTTTTTCCTGTTAATCCTAGCATGATAAAGAAGATTCAAAGAGAGTGAGATGCCAGCTCCTTTCATTCAGTCAGTAGCTTCAAACATTTCTGGTATATGAAAAACATGTTTTTCAATGGCAAAAATCAATGAATATTGTAAATGCACAAACAGTAATATCTCCACATTGCAAGGTGCAATTCTGAAATTTTTTGCTTTTTCCTGTTAATCCTAGCATGATAAAGAAGATTCAAAGAGAGTGAGATGCCAGCTCCTTTCATTCAGTCAGTAGCTTCAAACATTTCTGGTATATGAAAAACATGTTTTTCAATGGCAAAAATCAATGAATATTGTAAATGCACAAACAGTAATATCTCCACATTGCAAGGTGCAATTCTGAAATTTTTTGCTTTTTCCTGCTAATCCTAGCATGATAAAGAAGATTCAAAGAGAGTGAGATGCCAGCTCCTTTCATTCAGTCAGTAGCTTCAAACATTTCTGGTATATGAAAAACATGTTTTTCAATGGCAAAAATCAATGAATATTGTAAATGCACAAACAGTAATATCTCCACATTGCACGGTGCAATTCTGAAATTTTTAGCTTTTTCCTGTTAATCCTAGCATGATAAAGAAGATTCAAAGAGAGTGAGATGCCAGCTCCTTTCATTCAGTCAGTAGCTTCAAACATTTCTGGTATATGAAAAACGTTTTTCAATGGCAAAAATCAATGAATATTGTAAATGCACAAACAGTAATATCTCCACATTGCACGGTGCAATTCTGAAATTTTTAGCTTTTTCCTGTTAATCCTAGCATGATAAAGAAGATTCAAAGAGAGTGAGATGCCAGCTCCTTTCATTCAGTCAGTAGCTTCAAACATTTCTGGTATATGAAAAACATGTTTTTCAATGGCAAAAATCAATGAATATTGTAAATGCACAAACAGTAATATCTCCACATTGCAAGGTGCAATTCTGAAATTTTTTGCTTTTTCCTGTTAATCCTAGCATGATAAAGAAGATTCAAAGAGAGTGAGATGCCAGCTCCTTTCATTCAGTCAGTAGCTTCAAACATTTCTGGTATATGAAAAACATGTTTTTCAATGGCAAAAATCAATGAATATTGTAAATGCACAAACAGTAATATCTCCACATTGCAAGGTGCTTTTCTGAAATTTTTTGTTTTTTCCTGCTAATCCTAGCATGATAAAGAAGATTCAAAGAGAGTGAGATGCCAGCTCCTTTCATTCAGTCAGTAGCTTCAAACATTTCTGGTATATGAAAAACATGTTTTTCAATGGCAAAAATCAATGAATATTGTAAATGCACAAACAGTAATATCTCCACATTGCAAGGTGCAATTCTGAAATTTTTTGCTTTTTCCTGTTAATCCTAGCATGATAAAGAAGATTCAAAGAGAGCGAGATGCCAGCTCCTTTCATTCAGTCAGTAGCTTCAAACATTTCTGGTATATGAAAAACATGTTTTTCAATGGCAAAAATCAATGAATATTGTAAATGCACAAACAGTAATATCTCCACATTGCAAGGTGCTTTTCTGAAATTTTTTGTTTTTTCCTGCTAATCCTAGCATGATAAAGAAGATTCAAAGAGAGTGAGATGCCAGCTCCTTTCATTCAGTCAGTAGCTTCAAACATTTCTGGTATATGAAAAACATGTTTTTCAATGGCAAAAATCAATGAATATTGTAAATGCACAAACAGTAATATCTCCACATTGCAAGGTGCAATTCTGAAATTTTTTGCTTTTTCCTGTTAATCCTAGCATGATAAAGAAGATTCAAAGAGAGTGAGATGCCAGCTCCTTTCATTCAGTCAGTAGCTTCAAACATTTCTGGTATATGAAAAACATGTTTTTCAATGGCAAAAATCAATGAATATTGTAAATGCACAAACAGTAATATCTCCACATTGCAAGGTGCTTTTCTGAAATTTTTTGTTTTTTCCTGCTAATCCTAGCATGATAAAGAAGATTCAAAGAGAGTGAGATGCCAGCTCCTTTCATTCAGTCAGTAGCTTCAAACATTTCTGGTATATGAAAAACATGTTTTTCAATGGCAAAAATCAATGAATATTGTAAATGCACAAACAGTAATATCTCCACATTGCACGGTGCAATTCTGAAATTTTTAGCTTTTTCCTGTTAATCCTAGCATGATAAAGAAGATTCAAAGAGAGTGAGATGCCAGCTCCTTTCATTCAGTCAGTAGCTTCAAACATTTCTGGTATATGAAAAACATGTTTTTCAATGGCAAAAATCAATGAATATTGTAAATGCACAAACAGTAATATCTCCACATTGCAAGGTGCAATTCTGAAATTTTTTGCTTTTTCCTGCTAATCCTAGCATGATAAAGAAGATTCAAAGAGAGTGAGATGCCAGCTCCTTTCATTCAGTCAGTAGCTTCAAACATTTCTGGTATATGAAAAACATGTTTTTCAATGGCAAAAATCAATGAATATTGTAAATGCACAAACAGTAATATCTCCACATTGCACGGTGCAATTCTGAAATTTTTAGCTTTTTCCTGTTAATCCTAGCATGATAAAGAAGATTCAAAGAGAGTGAGATGCCAGCTCCTTTCATTCAGTCAGTAGCTTCAAACATTTCTGGTATATGAAAAACATGTTTTTCAATGGCAAAAATCAATGAATATTGTAAATGCACAAACAGTAATATCTCCACATTGCAAGGTGCAATTCTGAAATTTTTTGCTTTTTCCTGTTAATCCTAGCATGATAAAGAAGATTCAAAGAGAGTGAGATGCCAGCTCCTTTCATTCAGTCAGTAGCTTCAAACATTTCTGGTATATGAAAAACATGTTTTTCAATGGCAAAAATCAATGAATATTGTAAATGCACAAACAGTAATATCTCCACATTGCAAGGTGCAATTCTGAAATTTTTTGCTTTTTCCTGTTAATCCTAGCATGATAAAGAAGATTCAAAGAGAGTGAGATGCCAGCTCCTTTCATTCAGTCAGTAGCTTCAAACATTTCTGGTATATGAAAAACATGTTTTTCAATGGCAAAAATCAATGAATATTGTAAATGCAGAAACAGTAATATCTCCACATTGCAAGGTGCAATTCTGAAATTTTTTGCTTTTTCCTGCTAATCCTAGCATGATAAAGAAGATTCAAAGAGAGTGAGATGCCAGCTCCTTTCATTCAGTCAGTAGCTTCAAACATTTCTGGTATATGAAAAACATGTTTTTCAATGGCAAAAATCAATGAATATTGTAAATGCACAAACAGTAATATCTCCACATTGCACGGTGCAATTCTGAAATTTTTAGCTTTTTCCTGTTAATCCTAGCATGATAAAGAAGATTCAAAGAGAGTGAGATGCCAGCTCCTTTCATTCAGTCAGTAGCTTCAAACATTTCTGGTATATGAAAAACATGTTTTTCAATGGCAAAAATCAATGAATATTGTAAATGCACAAACAGTAATATCTCCACATTGCAAGGTGCAATTCTGAAATTTTTTGCTTTTTCCTGCTAATCCTAGCATGATAAAGAAGATTCAAAGAGAGTGAGATGCCAGCTCCTTTCATTCAGTCAGTAGCTTCAAACATTTCTGGTATATGAAAAACATGTTTTTCAATGGCAAAAATCAATGAATATTGTAAATGCACAAACAGTAATATCTCCACATTGCAAGGTGCAATTCTGAAATTTTTTGCTTTTTCCTGCTAATCCTAGCATGATAAAGAAGATTCAAAGAGAGTGAGATGCCAGCTCCTTTCATTCAGTCAGTAGCTTCAAACATTTCTGGTATATGAAAAACATGTTTTTCAATGGCAAAAATCAATGAATATTGTAAATGCACAAACAGTAATATCTCCACATTGCACGGTGCAATTCTGAAATTTTTAGCTTTTTCCTGTTAATCCTAGCATGATAAAGAAGATTCAAAGAGAGTGAGATGCCAGCTCCTTTCATTCAGTCAGTAGCTTCAAACATTTCTGGTATATGAAAAACATGTTTTTCAATGGCAAAAATCAATGAATATTGTAAATGCACAAACAGTAATATCTCCACATTGCAAGGTGCAATTCTGAAATTTTTTGCTTTTTCCTGCTAATCCTAGCATGATAAAGAAGATTCAAAGAGAGTGAGATGCCAGCTCCTTTCATTCAGTCAGTAGCTTCAAACATTTCTGGTATATGAAAAACATGTTTTTCAATGGCAAAAATCAATGAATATTGTAAATGCACAAACAGTAATATCTCCACATTGCACGGTGCAATTCTGAAATTTTTAGCTTTTTCCTGTTAATCCTAGCATGATAAAGAAGATTCAAAGAGAGTGAGATGCCAGCTCCTTTCATTGTCAGTAGCTTCAAACATTTCTGGTATATGAAAAACATGTTTTTCAATGGCAAAAATCAATGAATATTGTAAATGCACAAACAGTAATATCTCCACATTGCAAGGTGCAATTCTGAAATTTTTTGCTTTTTCCTGTTAATCCTAGCATGATAAAGAAGATTCAAAGAGAGTGAGATGCCAGCTCCTTTCATTCAGTCAGTAGCTTCAAACATTTCTGGTATATGAAAAACATGTTTTTCAATGGCAAAAATCAATGAATATTGTAAATGCAGAAACAGTAATATCTCCACATTGCAAGGTGCAATTCTGAAATTTTTTGCTTTTTCCTGCTAATCCTAGCATGATAAAGAAGATTCAAAGAGAGTGAGATGCCAGCTCCTTTCATTCAGTCAGTAGCTTCAAACATTTCTGGTATATGAAAAACATGTTTTTCAATGGCAAAAATCAATGAATATTGTAAATGCACAAACAGTAATATCTCCACATTGCACGGTGCAATTCTGAAATTTTTAGCTTTTTCCTGTTAATCCTAGCATGATAAAGAAGATTCAAAGAGAGTGAGATGCCAGCTCCTTTCATTCAGTCAGTAGCTTCAAACATTTCTGGTATATGAAAAACATGTTTTTCAATGGCAAAAATCAATGAATATTGTAAATGCACAAACAGTAATATCTCCACATTGCAAGGTGCAATTCTGAAATTTTTTGCTTTTTCCTGTTAATCCTAGCATGATAAAGAAGATTCAAAGAGAGTGAGATGCCAGCTCCTTTCATTCAGTCAGTAGCTTCAAACATTTCTGGTATATGAAAAACATGTTTTTCAATGGCAAAAATCAATGAATATTGTAAATGCACAAACAGTAATATCTCCACATTGCAAGGTGCAATTCTGAAATTTTTTGCTTTTTCCTGCTAATCCTAGCATGATAAAGAAGATTCAAAGAGAGTGAGATGCCAGCTCCTTTCATTCAGTCAGTAGCTTCAAACATTTCTGGTATATGAAAAACATGTTTTTCAATGGCAAAAATCAATGAATATTGTAAATGCACAAACAGTAATATCTCCACATTGCACGGTGCAATTCTGAAATTTTTTATCTTTTTCCTGTTAATCCTAGCATGATAAAGAAGATTCAAAGAGAGTGAGATGCCAGCTCCTTTCATTCAGTCAGTAGCTTCAAACATTTCTGGTATATGAAAAACATGTTTTTCAATGGCAAAAATCAATGAATATTGTAAATGCACAAACAGTAATATCTCCACATTGCAAGGTGCAATTCTGAAATTTTTTGCTTTTTCCTGCTAATCCTAGCATGATAAAGAAGATTCAAAGAGAGTGAGATGCCAGCTCCTTTCATTCAGTCAGTAGCTTCAAACATTTCTGGTATATGAAAAACATGTTTTTCAATGGCAAAAATCAATGAATATTGTAAATGCACAAACAGTAATATCTCCACATTGCACGGTGCAATTCTGAAATTTTTAGCTTTTTCCTGTTAATCCTAGCATGATAAAGAAGATTCAAAGAGAGTGAGATGCCAGCTCCTTTCATTGTCAGTAGCTTCAAACATTTCTGGTATATGAAAAACATGTTTTTCAATGGCAAAAATCAATGAATATTGTAAATGCACAAACAGTAATATCTCCACATTGCAAGGTGCAATTCTGAAATTTTTTGCTTTTTCCTGTTAATCCTAGCATGATAAAGAAGATTCAAAGAGAGTGAGATGCCAGCTCCTTTCATTCAGTCAGTAGCTTCAAACATTTCTGGTATATGAAAAACATGTTTTTCAATGGCAAAAATCAATGAATATTGTAAATGCACAAACAGTAATATCTCCACATTGCAAGGTGCAATTCTGAAATTTTTTGCTTTTTCCTGCTAATCCTAGCATGATAAAGAAGATTCAAAGAGAGTGAGATGCCAGCTCCTTTCATTCAGTCAGTAGCTTCAAACATTTCTGGTATATGAAAAACATGTTTTTCAATGGCAAAAATCAATGAATATTGTAAATGCACAAACAGTAATATCTCCACATTGCACGGTGCAATTCTGAAATTTTTAGCTTTTTCCTGTTAATCCTAGCATGATAAAGAAGATTCAAAGAGAGTGAGATGCCAGCTCCTTTCATTCAGTCAGTAGCTTCAAACATTTCTGGTATATGAAAAACATGTTTTTCAATGGCAAAAATCAATGAATATTGTAAATGCACAAACAGTAATATCTCCACATTGCAAGGTGCAATTCTGAAATTTTTTGCTTTTTCCTGTTAATCCTAGCATGATAAAGAAGATTCAAAGAGAGTGAGATGCCAGCTCCTTTCATTCAGTCAGTAGCTTCAAACATTTCTGGTATATGAAAAACATGTTTTTCAATGGCAAAAATCAATGAATATTGTAAATGCACAAACAGTAATATCTCCACATTGCAAGGTGCAATTCTGAAATTTTTTGCTTTTTCCTGTTAATCCTAGCATGATAAAGAAGATTCAAAGAGAGTGAGATGCCAGCTCCTTTCATTCAGTCAGTAGCTTCAAACATTTCTGGTATATGAAAAACATGTTTTTCAATGGCAAAAATCAATGAATATTGTAAATGCAGAAACAGTAATATCTCCACATTGCAAGGTGCAATTCTGAAATTTTTTGCTTTTTCCTGCTAATCCTAGCATGATAAAGAAGATTCAAAGAGAGTGAGATGCCAGCTCCTTTCATTCAGTCAGTAGCTTCAAACATTTCTGGTATATGAAAAACATGTTTTTCAATGGCAAAAATCAATGAATATTGTAAATGCACAAACAGTAATATCTCCACATTGCACGGTGCAATTCTGAAATTTTTAGCTTTTTCCTGTTAATCCTAGCATGATAAAGAAGATTCAAAGAGAGTGAGATGCCAGCTCCTTTCATTCAGTCAGTAGCTTCAAACATTTCTGGTATATGAAAAACATGTTTTTCAATGGCAAAAATCAATGAATATTGTAAATGCACAAACAGTAATATCTCCACATTGCAAGGTGCAATTCTGAAATTTTTTGCTTTTTCCTGTTAATCCTAGCATGATAAAGAAGATTCAAAGAGAGTGAGATGCCAGCTCCTTTCATTCAGTCAGTAGCTTCAAACATTTCTGGTATATGAAAAACATGTTTTTCAATGGCAAAAATCAATGAATATTGTAAATGCACAAACAGTAATATCTCCACATTGCAAGGTGCAATTCTGAAATTTTTTGCTTTTTCCTGCTAATCCTAGCATGATAAAGAAGATTCAAAGAGAGTGAGATGCCAGCTCCTTTCATTCAGTCAGTAGCTTCAAACATTTCTGGTATATGAAAAACATGTTTAATGGCAAAAATCAATGAATATTGTAAATGCACAAACAGTAATATCTCCACATTGCACGGTGCAATTCTGAAATTTTTTATCTTTTTCCTGTTAATCCTAGCATGATAAAGAAGATTCAAAGAGAGTGAGATGCCAGCTCCTTTCATTCAGTCAGTAGCTTCAAACATTTCTGGTATATGAAAAACATGTTTTTCAATGGCAAAAATCAATGAATATTGTAAATGCACAAACAGTAATATCTCCACATTGCAAGGTGCAATTCTGAAATTTTTTGCTTTTTCCTGCTAATCCTAGCATGATAAAGAAGATTCAAAGAGAGTGAGATGCCAGCTCCTTTCATTCAGTCAGTAGCTTCAAACATTTCTGGTATATGAAAAACATGTTTTTCAATGGCAAAAATCAATGAATATTGTAAATGCACAAACAGTATTATCTCCACATTGCACGGTGCAATTCTGAAATTTTTAGCTTTTTCCTGTTAATCCTAGCATGATAAAGAAGATTCAAAGAGAGTGAGATGCCAGCTCCTTTCATTGTCAGTAGCTTCAAACATTTCTGGTATATGAAAAACATGTTTTTCAATGGCAAAAATCAATGAATATTGTAAATGCACAAACAGTAATATCTCCACATTGCAAGGTGCAATTCTGAAATTTTTTGCTTTTCCTGTTAATCCTAGCATGATAAAGAAGATTCAAAGAGAGTGAGATGCCAGCTCCTTCATTCAGTCAGTAGCTTCAAACATTTCTGGTATATGAAAAACATGTTTTTCAATGGCAAAAATCAATGAATATTGTAAATGCACAAACAGTAATATCTCCACATTGCAAGGTGCAATTCTGAAATTTTTTGCTTTTTCCTGCTAATCCTAGCATGATAAAGAAGATTCAAAGAGAGTGAGATGCCAGCTCCTTTCATTCAGTCAGTAGCTTCAAACATTTCTGGTATATGAAAAACATGTTTTTCAATGGCAAAATCAATGAATATTGTAAATGCACAAACAGTAATATCTCCACATTGCACGGTGCAATTCTGAAATTTTTAGCTTTTTCCTGTTAATCCTAGCATGATAAAGAAGATTCAAAGAGAGTGAGATGCCAGCTCCTTTCATTCAGTCAGTAGCTTCAAACATTTCTGGTATATGAAAAACATGTTTTTCAATGGCAAAAATCAATGAATATTGTAAATGCACAAACAGTAATATCTCCACATTGCAAGGTGCAATTCTGAAATTTTTTGCTTTTTCCTGTTAATCCTAGCATGATAAAGAAGATTCAAAGAGAGTGAGATGCCAGCTCCTTTCATTCAGTCAGTAGCTTCAAACATTTCTGGTATATGAAAAACATGTTTTTCAATGGCAAAAATCAATGAATATTGTAAATGCACAAACAGTAATATCTCCACATTGCAAGGTGCAATTCTGAAATTTTTTGCTTTTTCCTGCTAATCCTAGCATGATAAAGAAGATTCAAAGAGAGTGAGATGCCAGCTCCTTTCATTCAGTCAGTAGCTTCAAACATTTCTGGTATATGAAAAACATGTTTTTCAATGGCAAAAATCAATGAATATTGTAAATGCACAAACAGTAATATCTCCACATTGCACGGTGCAATTCTGAAATTTTTAGCTTTTTCCTGTTAATCCTAGCATGATAAAGAAGATTCAAAGAGAGTGAGATGCCAGCTCCTTTCATTCAGTCAGTAGCTTCAAACATTTCTGGTATATGAAAAACGTTTTTCAATGGCAAAAATCAATGAATATTGTAAATGCACAAACAGTAATATCTCCACATTGCACGGGTGCAATTCTGAAATTTTTAGCTTTTTCCTGTTAATCCTAGCATGATAAAGAAGATTCAAAGAGAGTGAGATGCCAGCTCCTTTCATTCAGTCAGTAGCTTCAAACATTTCTGGTATATGAAAAACATGTTTTTCAATGGCAAAAATCAATGAATATTGTAAATGCACAAACAGTAATATCTCCACATTGCAAGGTGCAATTCTGAAATTTTTTGCTTTTTCCTGTTAATCCTAGCATGATAAAGAAGATTCAAAGAGAGTGAGATGCCAGCTCCTTTCATTCAGTCAGTAGCTTCAAACATTTCTGGTATATGAAAAACATGTTTTTCAATGGCAAAAATCAATGAATATTGTAAATGCACAAACAGTAATATCTCCACATTGCAAGGTGCAATTCTGAAATTTTTTGCTTTTTCCTGCTAATCCTAGCATGATAAAGAAGATTCAAAGAGAGTGAGATGCCAGCTCCTTTCATTCAGTCAGTAGCTTCAAACATTTCTGGTATATGAAAAACATGTTTTTCAATGGCAAAAATCAATGAATATTGTAAATGCACAAACAGTAATATCTCCACATTGCACGGTGCAATTCTGAAATTTTTTATCTTTTTCCTGTTAATCCTAGCATGATAAAGAAGATTCAAAGAGAGTGAGATGCCAGCTCCTTTCATTCAGTCAGTAGCTTCAAACATTTCTGGTATATGAAAAACATGTTTTTCAATGGCAAAAATCAATGAATATTGTAAATGCACAAACAGTAATATCTCCACATTGCAAGGTGCAATTCTGAAATTTTTTGCTTTTTCCTGCTAATCCTAGCATGATAAAGAAGATTCAAAGAGAGTGAGATGCCAGCTCCTTTCATTCAGTCAGTAGCTTCAAACATTTCTGGTATATGAAAAACATGTTTTTCAATGGCAAAAATCAATGAATATTGTAAATGCACAAACAGTAATATCTCCACATTGCACGGTGCAATTCTGAAATTTTTAGCTTTTTCCTGTTAATCCTAGCATGATAAAGAAGATTCAAAGAGAGTGAGATGCCAGCTCCTTTCATTGTCAGTAGCTTCAAACATTTCTGGTATATGAAAAACATGTTTTTCAATGGCAAAAATCAATGAATATTGTAAATGCACAAACAGTAATATCTCCACATTGCAAGGTGCAATTCTGAAATTTTTTGCTTTTTCCTGTTAATCCTAGCATGATAAAGAAGATTCAAAGAGAGTGAGATGCCAGCTCCTTTCATTCAGTCAGTAGCTTCAAACATTTCTGGTATATGAAAAACATGTTTTTCAATGGCAAAAATCAATGAATATTGTAAATGCACAAACAGTAATATCTCCACATTGCAAGGTGCAATTCTGAAATTTTTTGCTTTTTCCTGCTAATCCTAGCATGATAAAGAAGATTCAAAGAGAGTGAGATGCCAGCTCCTTTCATTCAGTCAGTAGCTTCAAACATTTCTGGTATATGAAAAACATGTTTTTCAATGGCAAAAATCAATGAATATTGTAAATGCACAAACAGTAATATCTCCACATTGCACGGTGCAATTCTGAAATTTTTAGCTTTTTCCTGTTAATCCTAGCATGATAAAGAAGATTCAAAGAGAGTGAGATGCCAGCTCCTTTCATTCAGTCAGTAGCTTCAAACATTTCTGGTATATGAAAAACATGTTTTTCAATGGCAAAAATCAATGAATATTGTAAATGCACAAACAGTAATATCTCCACATTGCAAGGTGCAATTCTGAAATTTTTTGCTTTTTCCTGTTAATCCTAGCATGATAAAGAAGATTCAAAGAGAGTGAGATGCCAGCTCCTTTCATTCAGTCAGTAGCTTCAAACATTTCTGGTATATGAAAAACATGTTTTTCAATGGCAAAAATCAATGAATATTGTAAATGCACAAACAGTAATATCTCCACATTGCAAGGTGCAATTCTGAAATTTTTTGCTTTTTCCTGCTAATCCTAGCATGATAAAGAAGATTCAAAGAGAGTGAGATGCCAGCTCCTTTCATTCAGTCAGTAGCTTCAAACATTTCTGGTATATGAAAAACATGTTTTTCAATGGCAAAAATCAATGAATATTGTAAATGCACAAACAGTAATATCTCCACATTGCACGGTGCAATTCTGAAATTTTTAGCTTTTTCCTGTTAATCCTAGCATGATAAAGAAGATTCAAAGAGAGTGAGATGCCAGCTCCTTTCATTCAGTCAGTAGCTTCAAACATTTCTGGTATATGAAAAACGTTTTTCAATGGCAAAAATCAATGAATATTGTAAATGCACAAACAGTAATATCTCCACATTGCACGGTGCAATTCTGAAATTTTTAGCTTTTTCCTGTTAATCCTAGCATGATAAAGAAGATTCAAAGAGAGTGAGATGCCAGCTCCTTTCATTCAGTCAGTAGCTTCAAACATTTCTGGTATATGAAAAACATGTTTTTCAATGGCAAAAATCAATGAATATTGTAAATGCACAAACAGTAATATCTCCACATTGCAAGGTGCAATTCTGAAATTTTTTGCTTTTTCCTGCTAATCCTAGCATGATAAAGAAGATTCAAAGAGAGTGAGATGCCAGCTCCTTTCATTCAGTCAGTAGCTTCAAACATTTCTGGTATATGAAAAACATGTTTTTCAATGGCAAAAATCAATGAATATTGTAAATGCAGAAACAGTAATATCTCCACATTGCAAGGTGCAATTCTGAAATTTTTTGCTTTTTCCTGCTAATCCTAGCATGATAAAGAAGATTCAAAGAGAGTGAGATGCCAGCTCCTTTCATTCAGTCAGTAGCTTCAAACATTTCTGGTATATGAAAAACATGTTTTTCAATGGCAAAAATCAATGAATATTGTAAATGCACAAACAGTAATATCTCCACATTGCACGGTGCAATTCTGAAATTTTTAGCTTTTTCCTGTTAATCCTAGCATGATAAAGAAGATTCAAAGAGAGTGAGATGCCAGCTCCTTTCATTCAGTCAGTAGCTTCAAACATTTCTGGTATATGAAAAACATGTTTTTCAATGGCAAAAATCAATGAATATTGTAAATGCACAAACAGTAATATCTCCACATTGCAAGGTGCAATTCTGAAATTTTTTGCTTTTTCCTGTTAATCCTAGCATGATAAAGAAGATTCAAAGAGAGTGAGATGCCAGCTCCTTTCATTCAGTCAGTAGCTTCAAACATTTCTGGTATATGAAAAACATGTTTTTCAATGGCAAAAATCAATGAATATTGTAAATGCACAAACAGTAATATCTCCACATTGCAAGGTGCAATTCTGAAATTTTTTGCTTTTTCCTGCTAATCCTAGCATGATAAAGAAGATTCAAAGAGAGTGAGATGCCAGCTCCTTTCATTCAGTCAGTAGCTTCAAACATTTCTGGTATATGAAAAACATGTTTTTCAATGGCAAAAATCAATGAATATTGTAAATGCACAAACAGTAATATCTCCACATTGCACGGTGCAATTCTGAAATTTTTTATCTTTTTCCTGTTAATCCTAGCATGATAAAGAAGATTCAAAGAGAGTGAGATGCCAGCTCCTTTCATTCAGTCAGTAGCTTCAAACATTTCTGGTATATGAAAAACATGTTTTTCAATGGCAAAAATCAATGAATATTGTAAATGCACAAACAGTAATATCTCCACATTGCAAGGTGCAATTCTGAAATTTTTTGCTTTTTCCTGCTAATCCTAGCATGATAAAGAAGATTCAAAGAGAGTGAGATGCCAGCTCCTTTCATTCAGTCAGTAGCTTCAAACATTTCTGGTATATGAAAAACATGTTTTTCAATGGCAAAAATCAATGAATATTGTAAATGCACAAACAGTAATATCTCCACATTGCACGGTGCAATTCTGAAATTTTTAGCTTTTTCCTGTTAATCCTAGCATGATAAAGAAGATTCAAAGAGAGTGAGATGCCAGCTCCTTTCATTGTCAGTAGCTTCAAACATTTCTGGTATATGAAAAACATGTTTTTCAATGGCAAAAATCAATGAATATTGTAAATGCACAAACAGTAATATCTCCACATTGCAAGGTGCAATTCTGAAATTTTTTGCTTTTTCCTGTTAATCCTAGCATGATAAAGAAGATTCAAAGAGAGTGAGATGCCAGCTCCTTTCATTCAGTCAGTAGCTTCAAACATTTCTGGTATATGAAAAACATGTTTTTCAATGGCAAAAATCAATGAATATTGTAAATGCACAAACAGTAATATCTCCACATTGCAAGGTGCAATTCTGAAATTTTTTGCTTTTTCCTGCTAATCCTAGCATGATAAAGAAGATTCAAAGAGAGTGAGATGCCAGCTCCTTTCATTCAGTCAGTAGCTTCAAACATTTCTGGTATATGAAAAACATGTTTTTCAATGGCAAAAATCAATGAATATTGTAAATGCACAAACAGTAATATCTCCACATTGCACGGTGCAATTCTGAAATTTTTAGCTTTTTCCTGTTAATCCTAGCATGATAAAGAAGATTCAAAGAGAGTGAGATGCCAGCTCCTTTCATTCAGTCAGTAGCTTCAAACATTTCTGGTATATGAAAAACATGTTTTTCAATGGCAAAAATCAATGAATATTGTAAATGCACAAACAGTAATATCTCCACATTGCAAGGTGCAATTCTGAAATTTTTTGCTTTTTCCTGTTAATCCTAGCATGATAAAGAAGATTCAAAGAGAGTGAGATGCCAGCTCCTTTCATTCAGTCAGTAGCTTCAAACATTTCTGGTATATGAAAAACATGTTTTTCAATGGCAAAAATCAATGAATATTGTAAATGCACAAACAGTAATATCTCCACATTGCAAGGTGCAATTCTGAAATTTTTTGCTTTTTCCTGTTAATCCTAGCATGATAAAGAAGATTCAAAGAGAGTGAGATGCCAGCTCCTTTCATTCAGTCAGTAGCTTCAAACATTTCTGGTATATGAAAAACATGTTTTTCAATGGCAAAAATCAATGAATATTGTAAATGCAGAAACAGTAATATCTCCACATTGCAAGGTGCAATTCTGAAATTTTTTGCTTTTTCCTGCTAATCCTAGCATGATAAAGAAGATTCAAAGAGAGTGAGATGCCAGCTCCTTTCATTCAGTCAGTAGCTTCAAACATTTCTGGTATATGAAAAACATGTTTTTCAATGGCAAAAATCAATGAATATTGTAAATGCACAAACAGTAATATCTCCACATTGCACGGTGCAATTCTGAAATTTTTAGCTTTTTCCTGTTAATCCTAGCATGATAAAGAAGATTCAAAGAGAGTGAGATGCCAGCTCCTTTCATTCAGTCAGTAGCTTCAAACATTTCTGGTATATGAAAAACATGTTTTTCAATGGCAAAAATCAATGAATATTGTAAATGCACAAACAGTAATATCTCCACATTGCAAGGTGCAATTCTGAAATTTTTTGCTTTTTCCTGTTAATCCTAGCATGATAAAGAAGATTCAAAGAGAGTGAGATGCCAGCTCCTTTCATTCAGTCAGTAGCTTCAAACATTTCTGGTATATGAAAAACATGTTTTTCAATGGCAAAAATCAATGAATATTGTAAATGCACAAACAGTAATATCTCCACATTGCAAGGTGCAATTCTGAAATTTTTTGCTTTTTCCTGCTAATCCTAGCATGATAAAGAAGATTCAAAGAGAGTGAGATGCCAGCTCCTTTCATTCAGTCAGTAGCTTCAAACATTTCTGGTATATGAAAAACATGTTTTTCAATGGCAAAAATCAATGAATATTGTAAATGCACAAACAGTAATATCTCCACATTGCACGGTGCAATTCTGAAATTTTTTATCTTTTTCCTGTTAATCCTAGCATGATAAAGAAGATTCAAAGAGAGTGAGATGCCAGCTCCTTTCATTCAGTCAGTAGCTTCAAACATTTCTGGTATATGAAAAACATGTTTTTCAATGGCAAAAATCAATGAATATTGTAAATGCACAAACAGTAATATCTCCACATTGCAAGGTGCAATTCTGAAATTTTTTGCTTTTTCCTGCTAATCCTAGCATGATAAAGAAGATTCAAAGAGAGTGAGATGCCAGCTCCTTTCATTCAGTCAGTAGCTTCAAACATTTCTGGTATATGAAAAACATGTTTTTCAATGGCAAAAATCAATGAATATTGTAAATGCACAAACAGTAATATCTCCACATTGCACGGTGCAATTCTGAAATTTTTAGCTTTTTCCTGTTAATCCTAGCATGATAAAGAAGATTCAAAGAGAGTGAGATGCCAGCTCCTTTCATTGTCAGTAGCTTCAAACATTTCTGGTATATGAAAAACATGTTTTTCAATGGCAAAAATCAATGAATATTGTAAATGCACAAACAGTAATATCTCCACATTGCAAGGTGCAATTCTGAAATTTTTTGCTTTTTCCTGTTAATCCTAGCATGATAAAGAAGATTCAAAGAGAGTGAGATGCCAGCTCCTTTCATTCAGTCAGTAGCTTCAAACATTTCTGGTATATGAAAAACATGTTTTTCAATGGCAAAAATCAATGAATATTGTAAATGCACAAACAGTAATATCTCCACATTGCAAGGTGCAATTCTGAAATTTTTTGCTTTTTCCTGCTAATCCTAGCATGATAAAGAAGATTCAAAGAGAGTGAGATGCCAGCTCCTTTCATTCAGTCAGTAGCTTCAAACATTTCTGGTATATGAAAAACATGTTTTTCAATGGCAAAAATCAATGAATATTGTAAATGCACAAACAGTAATATCTCCACATTGCACGGTGCAATTCTGAAATTTTTAGCTTTTTCCTGTTAATCCTAGCATGATAAAGAAGATTCAAAGAGAGTGAGATGCCAGCTCCTTTCATTCAGTCAGTAGCTTCAAACATTTCTGGTATATGAAAAACATGTTTTTCAATGGCAAAAATCAATGAATATTGTAAATGCACAAACAGTAATATCTCCACATTGCAAGGTGCAATTCTGAAATTTTTTGCTTTTTCCTGTTAATCCTAGCATGATAAAGAAGATTCAAAGAGAGTGAGATGCCAGCTCCTTTCATTCAGTCAGTAGCTTCAAACATTTCTGGTATATGAAAAACATGTTTTTCAATGGCAAAAATCAATGAATATTGTAAATGCACAAACAGTAATATCTCCACATTGCAAGGTGCAATTCTGAAATTTTTTGCTTTTTCCTGCTAATCCTAGCATGATAAAGAAGATTCAAAGAGAGTGAGATGCCAGCTCCTTTCATTCAGTCAGTAGCTTCAAACATTTCTGGTATATGAAAAACATGTTTTTCAATGGCAAAAATCAATGAATATTGTAAATGCACAAACAGTAATATCTCCACATTGCACGGTGCAATTCTGAAATTTTTAGCTTTTTCCTGTTAATCCTAGCATGATAAAGAAGATTCAAAGAGAGTGAGATGCCAGCTCCTTTCATTCAGTCAGTAGCTTCAAACATTTCTGGTATATGAAAAACGTTTTTCAATGGCAAAAATCAATGAATATTGTAAATGCACAAACAGTAATATCTCCACATTGCACGGTGCAATTCTGAAATTTTTAGCTTTTTCCTGTTAATCCTAGCATGATAAAGAAGATTCAAAGAGAGTGAGATGCCAGCTCCTTTCATTCAGTCAGTAGCTTCAAACATTTCTGGTATATGAAAAACATGTTTTTCAATGGCAAAAATCAATGAATATTGTAAATGCACAAACAGTAATATCTCCACATTGCAAGGTGCAATTCTGAAATTTTTTGCTTTTTCCTGCTAATCCTAGCATGATAAAGAAGATTCAAAGAGAGTGAGATGCCAGCTCCTTTCATTCAGTCAGTAGCTTCAAACATTTCTGGTATATGAAAAACATGTTTTTCAATGGCAAAAATCAATGAATATTGTAAATGCACAAACAGTAATATCTCCACATTGCACGGTGCAATTCTGAAATTTTTAGCTTTTTCCTGTTAATCCTAGCATGATAAAGAAGATTCAAAGAGAGTGAGATGCCAGCTCCTTTCATTCAGTCAGTAGCTTCAAACATTTCTGGTATATGAAAAACATGTTTTTCAATGGCAAAAATCAATGAATATTGTAAATGCACAAACAGTAATATCTCCACATTGCAAGGTGCAATTCTGAAATTTTTTGCTTTTTCCTGCTAATCCTAGCATGATAAAGAAGATTCAAAGAGAGTGAGATGCCAGCTCCTTTCATTCAGTCAGTAGCTTCAAACATTTCTGGTATATGAAAAACATGTTTTTCAATGGCAAAAATCAATGAATATTGTAAATGCACAAACAGTAATATCTCCACATTGCACGGTGCAATTCTGAAATTTTTAGCTTTTTCCTGTTAATCCTAGCATGATAAAGATTCAAAGAGAGTGAGATGCCAGCTCCTTTCATTCAGTCAGTAGCTTCAAACATTTCTGGTATATGAAAAACATGTTTTTCAATGGCAAAAATCAATGAATATTGTAAATGCACAAACAGTAATATCTCCACATTGCAAGGTGCAATTCTGAAATTTTTTGCTTTTTCCTGTTAATCCTAGCATGATAAAGAAGATTCAAAGAGAGTGAGATGCCAGCTCCTTTCATTCAGTCAGTAGCTTCAAACATTTCTGGTATATGAAAAACATGTTTTTCAATGGCAAAAATCAATGAATATTGTAAATGCACAAACAGTAATATCTCCACATTGCACGGTGCAATTCTGAAATTTTTAGCTTTTTCCTGTTAATCCTAGCATGATAAAGAAGATTCAAAGAGAGTGAGATGCCAGCTCCTTTCATTCAGTCAGTAGCTTCAAACATTTCTGGTATATGAAAAACATGTTTTTCAATGGCAAAAATCAATGAATATTGTAAATGCACAAACAGTAATATCTCCACATTGCAAGGTGCAATTCTGAAATTTTTTGCTTTTTCCTGTTAATCCTAGCATGATAAAGAAGATTCAAAGAGAGTGAGATGCCAGCTCCTTTCATTCAGTCAGTAGCTTCAAACATTTCTGGTATATGAAAAACATGTTTTTCAATGGCAAAAATCAATGAATATTGTAAATGCACAAACAGTAATATCTCCACATTGCAAGGTGCTTTTCTGAAATTTTTTGTTTTTCCTGCTAATCCTAGCATGATAAAGAAGATTCAAAGAGAGTGAGATGCCAGCTCCTTTCATTCAGTCAGTAGCTTCAAACATTTCTGGTATATGAAAAACATGTTTTTCAATGGCAAAAATCAATGAATATTGTAAATGCACAAACAGTAATATCTCCACATTGCACGGTGCAATTCTGAAATTTTTAGCTTTTTCCTGTTAATCCTAGCATGATAAAGAAGATTCAAAGAGAGTGAGATGCCAGCTCCTTTCATTCAGTCAGTAGCTTCAAACATTTCTGGTATATGAAAAACATGTTTTTCAATGGCAAAAATCAATGAATATTGTAAATGCACAAACAGTAATATCTCCACATTGCAAGGTGCAATTCTGAAATTTTTTGCTTTTTCCTGTTAATCCTAGCATGATAAAGAAGATTCAAAGAGAGTGAGATGCCAGCTCCTTTCATTCAGTCAGTAGCTTCAAACATTTCTGGTATATGAAAAACATGTTTTTCAATGGCAAAAATCAATGAATATTGTAAATGCACAAACAGTAATATCTCCACATTGCAAGGTGCTTTTCTGAAATTTTTTGTTTTTTCCTGCTAATCCTAGCATGATAAAGAAGATTCAAAGAGAGTGAGATGCCAGCTCCTTTCATTCAGTCAGTAGCTTCAAACATTTCTGGTATATGAAAAACATGTTTTTCAATGGCAAAAATCAATGAATATTGTAAATGCACAAACAGTAATATCTCCACATTGCACGGTGCAATTCTGAAATTTTTAGCTTTTTCCTGTTAATCCTAGCATGATAAAGAAGATTCAAAGAGAGTGAGATGCCAGCTCCTTTCATTCAGTCAGTAGCTTCAAACATTTCTGGTATATGAAAAACATGTTTTTCAATGGCAAAAATCAATGAATATTGTAAATGCACAAACAGTAATATCTCCACATTGCACGGTGCAATTCTGAAATTTTTAGCTTTTTCCTGTTAATCCTAGCATGATAAAGAAGATTCAAAGAGAGTGAGATGCCAGCTCCTTTCATTCAGTCAGTAGCTTCAAACATTTCTGGTATATGAAAAACATGTTTTTCAATGGCAAAAATCAATGAATATTGTAAATGCACAAACAGTAATATCTCCACATTGCAAGGTGCAATTCTGAAATTTTTTGCTTTTTCCTGTTAATCCTAGCATGATAAAGAAGATTCAAAGAGAGTGAGATGCCAGCTCCTTTCATTCAGTCAGTAGCTTCAAACATTTCTGGTATATGAAAAACATGTTTTTCAATGGCAAAAATCAATGAATATTGTAAATGCAGAAACAGTAATATCTCCACATTGCAAGGTGCAATTCTGAAATTTTTTGCTTTTTCCTGCTAATCCTAGCATGATAAAGAAGATTCAAAGAGAGTGAGATGGGGGAGTGGCGTGAGCACAGGACGAGATGGCAGCTTGATCCTGAGCTCCCTGAGGGCTAAAACTACAAAGCGACTATAAAAGCAACTTAAGAAGATTTACTCGATCAATTCTTACATGGATTAACTCCCTAAAGCTTAAGGATCATCTGGATACTGAAAAGATTCTCCCTGACCCGTTATTCTGGGAGATATTTCGTTTGGAAGCAGTGAGGTGCGCCCTTGATTTCATGCCAGTCGTGGGTATTGTGACATAGACCTGCAGGCTTGCAGGTCTGTGTGTCTCTGCAAGGGGACCCTCCCTACTCCCTTCCTCTGGACCTAGGAACACTGTTTATCGGGTGCTATCGGACAATTTGCAAAGGATTCATATTTTGAGGAAGGTGGCAGGGAGCCCTTAAAGCCTGCTCTGCTGTTGTGGGAGGCCGGTGGCTGCGGGACGAGCCGATTATATACTTCAGCTTTTACAGCCTGTGCTGGGAAGTAACAAGGACCGAGTCCTAACTAGACCCACGGGACCCTGTAGCCCTGAAAACGGCCCCACTGTACTGGACCACCAGCCTGCAAGATGTCCCTGCCTGCTATCCACCCCACTTCCAGCTGCGACCGGGGGTAAGACTCCTACAGAGATACCACCGCCCGGCGCTGTACCACCCTGCTACTAGCTGCGACCAGTGACGGGACTCCGGAAGTTAAAAACACCGGCCGGCACTTTCTGTGGAGGATCGCGGACCCCGGGGACCTTCCAGATCTACAATCAAGTAAGAAGATTGTGAGACCGGAGCCCTGAGAAGTCCAGCACACGGACGCCAAGCTACGGGACCTTCCTGCTTCAGGACGCCGGCAGCAGCCCGAAGACCCGGCCCTGCTCACAGCTGACGCGGCTACACGGAGGAGCGGATCTGTAGATATCATCTAAAAAGGCCGCGCGGTCCCGCTGCTGTGGTGACGGAGACCGCGTGATAATTTGCCCCCCTCCACGGTCCTGCAACCTAAAGAGTGGACACTGAGACCGGGGACTTAGGTGAACCAATAGGACTCTGTCCCCTGAAGATTGACCCCTTCTATCAAGCCACAGGACTCTCCCTGGCTGGAGACGCCGGCGGCCGCCAGGCAACCCGTCCCTGCTCCCAGCTGAAGTAGCTCTACGGAACATCGGACCGGACCTACAGGACCCCGCACCTTGGAGAAGTGGCACTGCTCCTCCGGACCAAACCTCCTGCCTCTACGGGACAAGACCCCTAAATCTAGCTGAGGACCGGGACCCCAAGCCTGAACGACGCGGAGACCGGGAGCCGGAGCGGGACTGCATACTTCAAAGTAAGGTGAGCTAAACCCAGGCTGACGCCCGGGCTCTTACCTAACTTCTGGGGACCCGTCCTTTAAAATCCCGGGGCTGCTCCGGTCGTAGCGGTGTCTCTCCCTCCTGCAGCGGCGCCGATCTGTCCCCTTCTCCCTTCAGCTGTCTGCCACCGATGGTTCCTGCGGCCGGGCTCCTTACTTCCTGTGCGGCTGTTACCTGTTTCCTGGGGCTGTTCCTAGAGTGACGGTGCCCCTCCGCTGCAAAGGACCCGCTCTGCTCCACCCCCTCCTTGTTTGACGGACACCGCCGGTGTTCACAGCCCACATTCCTATAACCCCGGGTCTATTATAGCGGCGGCGGTTTTCCTCTCCTGCTGCTGGGGGGGCCGCTCTGATGTCTCTGATGTCCCTGATCCTAAACTGACAGGAGCCACCGGTACTTACAGTCCGCCTCATTCCTCCCCGCTGTGCCGCTCTGCTGCTGACTCTGCTGAATCTGTGACTCTGGTGCCTGGCTCCGCAGACCCCTGTGGGTTGATTCCCCTACCTGCTGCAACATTGCTAAATCTTGCATGCTGCCGATATTTGAGCCCTACAGACTTCTATGACAGCTGTGCTCCGTGTCCATAGTACTGAATTTCCACTGGCACATTTAAAACTCCCGCCCCTATCTGTATCATTGCTCTGCTCTGCTGTCCAAGGTGCTGATCTTACATTATTCAGATTCTCCTGCCTTCTGTTGCGGCGTTACTCTGCACTGCTGTCCATGGTGCTGATTTGAACTGCTGTCCATGGTGCTGAACTTATATTAGTCTGTACTGCTGTCCATGGTGCTGAACTTATACCAGTCAATTTCTCCTGCCTCCTGCTGCAGCGTCGATCTGAACTGCTGTCCATGGTGCTGATTCTATATTAATACTGATACGGAGGTTTATTAAACTCCAAACGGTGTAATATCATTTTGACTGCGAGACTTGACTCTGAGGGGAGGGGGGGGATAGGAGGATCTGTCTCTGCCCTCATATATATACCCTGTGACTACGCTACTTGATATATATATAACAGTTGGTGCCCATGGAACTCTACAGATTTGCAAGCCTCCATAATAATTAGTTTCATGTTAAGAACTATATGTGCCTTTTATTTTTATCCCTCAGGTCAATTTCAGATTGTAATTCATATTTTAAGGATTGCATTTTAGGGGGTACATAATTTTGCAGTTTTTAAGGGTATTGATTGTCTTTTGTTGGATTGATATTTGTTTAACGCAAATTTCTTCTAGCCATTGTTCCCAGTCATTTTGCAACCCTAAAGTTTTTTGTCCACCTTTCAACTATTTTTAGTGTCATTTTAGTGTTTTTCTATATATATATACCCATAGGTCTGATATTTTATAATGGCGGCTAATAAAAAAAATACCCAAAAGTCTTTGGAAGCTCCCCTTAAAACTAGTGCGGTTAGAGCGAAGTCCTCCCAACGCTTTTCATTTTCAAACCCATCAGAAGATGCTGTCAATACTGTCAGTCCACTTAAGTCCAGATCACCTCATAGAAATCCGGAAGACAGACAGAGTTCTAAAATAAGCTCTCCCACCAAAGAATCTTCTAAAAGTCTATTATCTCCAAAACCACAGAGAATTCCTGATGCTAAACCTGCCCCTTCTACCGTAGTTAAAGGAAAAAAAGTGGAAGAGATGGATATTTCCATCTCATCAAAGAGAAGGGACCCAGGAGCCTGGAGCAACAAGTATTCTTCATTGGCTACGAGTTCGGAGGAGGAATCCTCGGACACGTCTCCTAATCCTAGTCCAGATAAGAGACGTGCTAAAAAGGACTTTTCCCCTTCGTCCCCAGACCCTACGCTTAGTGTCCCGGTCAAAATGCCCATTTCACAAGAGTTGGGAAATACCGACCTTGGTTCATATCTGGACAATCTTTTAAAGACAATTGACAGAAATATGAAACTGGGCTTCGAGAAACAGGTAGACACCATGAAATCTACTTTGGAAGCTTTTGGTCTTAAATTGGAGGAAAACACTAAAAGACTTGAAACGGTGGAGGGAAGGGTAGAGTCTGTCTCTTCTGATAATCTAGAAATTAAATCTGAGCTTAAAAGACTCAGATTAAAAGTTGCGGATTTGGAGGATAGGAGTAGGAGAAATAATTTGAAAATTAGAGGCATATCTGAGGATGTTTCTCCCTCAGATGTCTTGGCTTTTGTCAAAGACTTATTTCACAAGACAATCCCATCCCTCTCTGAGCAGGATCTTATTATCGATAGGGCCCATCGCCTATTTCGTCCGACCTCCATCTCCTCGGATCTTCCTAGGGATGTAATAGTTAGGTTACATTTTTTCTCGACCAAAGAGAAAATCTTGAATTATATTAGGGAAAACAGGACTTTTCCAGAGCCTTTTTCGCACTTAAAAATCTTCTCAGATTTTTCCAAAGAAACCATGGATACAAGAAGGTCATACAAACTGACCACAGACAGACTGAGGGATATGAATATCCCGTATAGGTGGGGCTTTCCAGTAAAGTTGCTGATTTTCTTTAACCGGAAAACATTCACTCTTACAGATCCTGATGAAGGCCCTAAATTTTTTGACTTTATAAAAGACATTCCCTACAAAGTTACAAAGGCACCCCACCGCTGAAATGATAAACATTACTCCCTCGGGAGTCCCCTTTAAAAATAAACTCATTTTACCACCTCACCTAACATGCTATAATAAATTTATCAGTCTTCTTTACATTTAGCCTTCATGGTTTGTCCACATTTTTTTTTTCCCCCCAATCTGAGGGAGAACCTTTTCGGTGAAGGTTCCCTCAGGAGATTTTTTGATTCGTTTTTTCTTTTTCTTTGAATACTTGGTTATTGTTATTACTATCTTTGAATTAATATTAGAGATATTGTATTCCAGCTTTGATTGTCGGTTGATTTTTATTTTTTGGGAATTTGTTGGACCAACTGACCCCTCTCCTTGTGATTTACTTTGATTATTAACTTACCTATGCCTATCAAGATCATCACCTATAATGTAAGAGGCCTAAACAGTCCCAATAAGAGATTCTCCCTTTGGAAGGAATTGGGTCATCTTGGTGCTGATGTTGCGTGTCTTCAGGAGACAAGGTTTGCCGAGGGAAAACACCCTACCTTTACCCACAAACGCTACCCTCATATATTTGAATCCACTAGCGACCGGAAAAAAGCCGGTGTAGCTACAGTGATCAGAGATTCTGTCCCATTTGAGTTTTTAGATCAGCATAGAGATGTCAATGGAAGGTTCCATATATTGCTCTGTAAACTGAATAATCATGAGTGCACTGTTGTTAACCTATACGCCCCAAATAAAAAGCAAATACCCTTTTTGAATAAGGTTTTTAGAAAGGTTGAAGAGGTTAGGAGAGGCGAATTGATTTTTTTGGGAGACTTCAACATGGTCCCGGACGGGCATATGGACTCTTCCTCCCCCAGCCGTCATTTATACCCGACGCTAAATAACTGGCTTTATAAAAACGAACTATTTGATACATTTAGATGTCTGCAAACTACCTCCAAAGAATTCTCCCATTTTTCGGATGCGCACCAAACGGCCTCTAGAATAGACTTAATAATAACTGACGTTTTTTCTTTACCCAAATTCTCTAACGTATCTATAGGTCTTAGGTCTCTATCAGATCATGCCCCTACGTCATGTGAAATTCATATTGGTCCTCTTATTAAAAATGGATTTCTTTGGAAATGTAGATCTTCACTTATTCATAACCCCAAAAACAAAAAAATTATTGAAAAAGCTATTTCTGATTATTTTAGGGAGAATGATACCCCAGATTTATCTAATCCCTTCTCCAGCTGGTGCGCTCACAAGGCCGTCCTTCGTGGTGTACTAATGCAGATATCCTCATTTGAAAAAAAAGAAAAAAGATCAAAAATTAATTCTCTTCAAAAACTGATTAGGGAAAAAGAATTAGAGCAAATTAATCTTCCTTCCCCTTCCCCAATAATTCAAAAAGAACTCTCAAATTTAAGAGTAGAGCTAAAATCAGAAATTTCTTCCTCCTATGATGCAATTATTCGGAAATCAAAATTTAATTACTATGCGGCCCTAAATAAACCTACCCGCTTTATGGCCCGCCTAGTCAAATGTAAAAGAGCAATTAATAGAATAGATAAAATAAAAAACAATAGTGGAATAACGTTTTGCCACCCTAAAGATATAGTGAACCAGTTTGCAAATTTTTACAAAAAACTCTATAACATCAAAACTGATCCTCTAATTTCCCATCCTCACCCAGATGCAATCAACAAATTTTTATCCTCCATTAACCTACCGAAATTGAGCCCTCTGGATCACGAGTCATTGAATAAGCCTTTTTCTAACCTTGAAATTATTAACACAATAAAGCAACTTAAAGATTTCAAGGCTCCGGGTCCAGATGGGTTCATTAATGAGTATTATAAAACTTTTTGTGACCTACTTTCTTCCCCTCTCACGAAAATTTTCAATCATGCTTCCTCAATAAGCTCCTTCCCCTCAGAAATGCTGGAAGCCACCATTACCCTAATACCCAAGTCTAAGGATGAGAGAGATAATGTTAAAAATTATAGGCCCATTTCGCTAATTAACACTGATATTAAGATATATTCGAAAATTCTGGCCAATCGTTTATCGACTATTCTCCCATCTCTCATCAACGATGATCAGATTGGCTTCGTTGGTGGGAGGCAAGCAACTGATGGCTCTAGAAGACTTCTGAATATTATTAAGGTGATAAATACGGCGAAACTCCCAACTTCATTGCTTGCTTTAGACGCTGAAAAAGCTTTCGACAGGTTAAATTGGCTATACCTTAAACTCACCCTTATTAAATTCGGTTTTGATAACAAATTTCTCTCTTCAATTATGGCCCTCTATTCTAACCCCCAAGCAAAAATTTATGTTAACAATTATCTCTCAAATCCAATCCCTATCACAAATGGTACTAGACAGGGTTGCCCACTTTCCCCCCTTCTCTTTGTCCTGGCTATGGAGCCTTTGGCACAGAGGATTAGAGAAAACACTGACATTAGGGGGATTTCTACCCCATCTCGAGAATTTAAAATTGGCCTCTTTGCAGATGATGTTATGCTTTCCTTGCTGGACCCAGTAAATTCGGTTGCGGAGGTTTCAAAGGTTCTAGAACTATTCTCTCAGATTTCTTATTTTAAAATTAACAATGAGAAGTCTAAACTTTTGAATATTAATCTGGACCGTCAGACGAGAGAGGTTTTACACTCAAGATTTTCCTTTGGTCTGGCTAAACGCAATCTGACTTATTTGGGGATCAGTATTGGTAAATCTATTAATTCAACAATCTCTGACAATCTGGTTCGGATTGATGACATCGTCCGGGGAGATTTGATGGATTTTATGAAAAGAGATTTGTCGTGGTGGGGTAGAGTCCTCTCTATCAAGATGTTTGTTCTTCCCAAAATTTTGTATTTTTTCCGTAACCTACCTTTATCTATTTCCCATATCTTTATTCAAAAAATTCAAAATCAGATTAATTCTTATGTCTGGGATAATAAACGTGCGAGGATATCTGCTGATATATTGTACAAGAATAAAAGTAACGGAGGTCTGAGCCATCCTAATATTTCCGCTTACTATCTGGCAAACCTTATCAAACAGAGCAGTTACTGGTTTAATTCTGACAGCCCCCCAGCTTGGATGATTCTGGAGACCTTCTTAAATAACGGTTCTTCTCCTCGTGAATTGTTACTCAGGCATCTCTTTAGACAGTGTACTCATGATTCTTCCCACCCTATTTTCCAGGCGATCATTGACGCCTGGAAAAAAATCACCAAAAAAAAGAAAAAGAATCCTTTAAGAGATTCTGATATGGATAAGCTTTCCTTGTCAAAAAATTTCCAATTGGTTTTGTTGCTGATCTGTATAACTCTTCCATTCCAGATCAATGGGACATTAAAGGGTTAAGGAAAATTGGAGACTTGTATGAAGCTTCTGTCTTTATCCCTTTCCAAATTCTTAAGAAAAGATTCAATTTGCCTTTTTCTGATTTCTTTTTATACTCTCATTTAAAGAGTATTATTCTGGAATTCATTTCTAGCAAATTTATCGTTTCCGAAAATCTCGGTGAACCTGTTTAAGTAACACATCCCATAAGATTTTTGGAGCCTGAGACACCTATATAACAGCTTCATAATGACCTCTCTTTCCAAAACATCTTTACATGATTCGATGGGAAAAGGACCTAAAACTCAATTTCCAATCCGACCAATGGGAGAATGCTCTTCTTTTCTCACAAGCCTCTAATATATCTATGCCCTTACAAGAGGCCTACTTCAAAATTTTAACCAGATGGTACTACACTCCAATCAGGCTCCACTATATAAAGCCCAGCACTCTCCCCTTGTTGGAGGGAGTGCGGCCTCAGGGGAGATCTGTTACATCTCTTTTGGAGCTGCCCTAAAATCCGCAATCTATGGGCTCAGATCTCTTCTTTGGTAGATGATCTCTTGGGCAGACCACTAATATTGACCCCTCAAAGGGCTTTACTATCCTTGGATCTTGATCATACAAGTCGTTTGAAAGATCTTTGGGATTCATTTATTCTCAGTTTGTAAGAATACATTGGCTTTTTATTGGAGAAAGTCACATGTCCCCACTTTGGAGGACTTAGTTGATAAGATGAATCTCCATAGAATATTTGAACTCAGATTTGCCCTTATTAACAATAGTTTACTTAAATTTTCTAAGAAGTGGGATATTTGTCCATTAAGTTCCCTCAATCATCTCATAATGCTGGAATATCTTAATAGGTGTTACATGTTTAGCTTATTAATATGTTTATTTTGCTAATATGATAGTGGTGTGTGTTTAATTGTTCAAGTTATCTATTATCATGTTTATTATTTGACGAACAAATTTCTCCCACCTTCCCTGCGTTTGTTCCCTTTCCCCTTCCCCTTCCTCGGAATTACCCTTCCCACGAATATTCTTATTTCACTACTTTATGCTACGATTGTTATTCCCCTGTTAAACTGTTTATTAAAAATAAAAAAATATGGTAAAACAAAGAGAGTGAGATGCCAGCTCCTTTCATTCAGTCAGTAGCTTCAAACATTTCTGGTATATGAAAAACATGTTTTTCAATGGCAAAAATCAATGAATATTGTAAATGCACAAACAGTAATATCTCCACATTGCACGGTGCAATTCTGAAATTTTAGCTTTTCCTGTTAATCCTAGCATGATAAAGAAGATTCAAAGAGAGTGAGATGCCAGCTCCTTTCATTCAGTCAGTAGCTTCAAACATTTCTGGTATATGAAAAACATGTTTTTCAATGGCAAAAATCAATGAATATTGTAAATGCACAAACAGTAATATCTCCACATTGCAAGGTGGCAATTCTGAAATTTTTTGCTTTTTCCTGCTAATCCTAGCATGATAAAGAAGATTCAAAGAGAGTGAGATGCCAGCTCCTTTCATTCAGTCAGTAGCTTCAAACATTTCTGGTATATGAAAAACATGTTTTTCAATGGCAAAAATCAATGAATATTGTAAATGCACAAACAGTAATATCTCCACATTGCAAGGTGCAATTCTGAAATTTTTGCTTTTTCCTGCTAATCCTAGCATGATAAAGAAGATTCAAAGAGAGTGAGATGCCAGCTCCTTTCATTCAGTCAGTAGCTTCAACATTTCTGGTATATGAAAAACATGTTTTTCAATGGCAAAAATCAATGAATATTGTAAATGCACAAACAGTAATATCTCCACATTGCACGGTGCAATTCTGAAATTTTTAGCTTTTTCCTGTTAATCCTAGCATGATAAAGAAGATTCAAAGAGAGTGAGATGCCAGCTCCTTTCATTCAGTCAGTAGCTTCAAACATTTCTGGTATATGAAAACATGTTTTTCAATGGCAAAAATCAATGAATATTGTAAATGCACAAACAGTAATATCTCCACATTGCAAGGTGCAATTCTGAAATTTTTGCTTTTTCCTGCTAATCCTAGCATGATAAAGAAGATTCAAAGAGAGTGAGGATGCCAGCTCCTTTCATTCAGTCAGTAGCTTCAAACATTTCTGGTATATGAAAACATGTTTTTCAATGGCAAAAATCAATGAATATTGTAAATGCACAAACAGTAATATCTCCACATTGCACGTGCAATTCTGAAATTTTTAGCTTTTTCCTGTTAATCCTAGCATGATAAAGAAGATTCAAGAGAGTGAGATGCCAGCTCCTTTCATTGTCAGTAGCTTCAAACATTTCTGGTATATGAAAAACATGTTTTTCAATGGCAAAAATCAATGAATATTGTAAATGCACAAACAGTAATATCTCCACATTGCAAGGTGCAATTCTGAAATTTTTTGCTTTTTCCTGTTAATCCTAGCATGATAAAGAAGATTCAAAGAGAGTGAGATGCCAGCTCCTTTCATTCAGTCAGTAGCTTCAAACATTTCTGGTATATGAAAAACATGTTTTTCAATGGCAAAAATCAATGAATATTGTAAATGCACAAACAGTAATATCTCCACATTGCAAGGTGCAATTCTGAAATTTTTGCTTTTTCCTGCTAATCCTAGCATGATAAAGAAGATTCAAAGAGAGTGAGATGCCAGCTCCTTTTCATTCAGTCAGTAGCTTCAAACATTTCTGGTATATGAAAAACATGTTTTTCAATGGCAAAAATCAATGAATATTGTAAATGCACAAACAGTAATATCTCCACATTGCACGGTGCAATTCTGAAATTTTTAGCTTTTTCCTGTTAATCCTAGCATGATAAAGAAGATTCAAAGAGAGTGAGATGCCAGCTCCTTTCATTCAGTCAGTAGCTTCAAACATTTCTGGTATATGAAAAACATGTTTTTCAATGGCAAAAATCCATGAATATTGTAAATGCACAAACAGTAATATCTCCACATTGCAAGTGCAATTCTGAAATTTTTTGCTTTTTCCTGTTAATCCTAGCATGATAAAGAAGATTCAAAGAGAGTGAGATGCCAGCTCCTTTCATTCAGTCAGTAGCTTCAAACATTTCTGGTATATGAAAAACATGTTTTTCAATGGCAAAAATCAATGAATATTGTAAATGCACAAACAGTAATATCTCCACATTGCAAGGTGCAATTCTGAAATTTTTTGCTTTTCCTGCTAATCCTAGCATGATAAAGAAGATTCAAAGAGAGTGAGATGCCAGCTCCTTTCATTCAGTCAGTAGCTTCAAACATTTCTGGTATATGAAAAACATGTTTTTCAATGGCAAAAATCAATGAATATTGTAAATGCACAAACAGTAATATCTCCACATTGCACGGTGCAATTCTGAAATTTTTAGCTTTTTCCTGTTAATCCTAGCATGATAAAGAAGATTCAAAGAGAGTGAGATGCCAGCTCCTTTCATTCAGTCAGTAGCTTCAAACATTTCTGGTATATGAAAAACATGTTTTTCAATGGCAAAAATCAATGAATATTGTAAATGCACAAACAGTAATATCTCCACATTGCACGGTGCAATTCTGAAATTTTTAGCTTTTTCCTGTTAATCCTAGCATGATAAAGAAGATTCAAAGAGAGTGAGATGCCAGCTCCTTTCATTCAGTCAGTAGCTTCAAACATTTCTGGTATATGAAAAACATGTTTTTCAATGGCAAAAATCAATGAATATTGTAAATGCACAAACAGTAATATCTCCACATTGCAAGGTGCAATTCTGAAATTTTTTGCTTTTTCCTGTTAATCCTAGCATGATAAAGAAGATTCAAAGAGAGTGAGATGCCAGCTCCTTTCATTCAGTCAGTAGCTTCAAACATTTCTGGTATATGAAAAACATGTTTTTCAATGGCAAAAATCAATGAATATTGTAAATGCAGAAACAGTAAATATCTCCACATTGCAAGGTGCAATTCTGAAATTTTTAGCTTTTCCTGCTAATCCTAGCATGATAAAGAAGATTCAAAGAGAGTGAGATGCCAGCTCCTTTCATTCAGTCAGTAGCTTCAAACATTTCTGGTATATGAAAAACATGTTTTTCAATGGCAAAAATCAATGAATATTGTAAATGCACAAACAGTAATATCTCCACATTGCACGGTGCAATTCTGAAATTTTTAGCTTTTTCCTGTTAATCCTAGCATGATAAAGAAGATTCAAAGAGAGTGAGATGCCAGCTCCTTTCATTCAGTCAGTAGCTTCAAACATTTCTTGTATATGAAAACATGTTTTTCAATGGCAAAAATCAATGAATATTGTAAATGCACAAACAGTAATATCTCACATTGCAAGGTGCAATTCTGAAATTTTTTGCTTTTTCCTGCTAATCCTAGCATGATAAAGAAGATTCAAAGAGAGTGAGATGCCAGCTCCTTTCATTCAGTCAGTAGCTTCAACATTTCTGGTATATGAAAAACATGTTTTTCAATGGCAAAAATCAATGAATATTGTAAATGCACAAACAGTAATATCTCCACATTGCAAGGTGCAATTCTGAAATTTTTTGCTTTTCCTGCTAATCCTAGCATGATAAAGAAGATTCAAAGAGAGTGAGATGCCAGCTCCTTTCATTCAGTCAGTAGCTTCAAACATTTCTGGTATATGAAAAACATGTTTTTCAATGGCAAAAATCAATGAATATTGTAAATGCACAAACAGTAATATCTCCACATTGCACGGTGCAATTCTGAAATTTTTAGCTTTTTCCTGTTAATCCTAGCATGATAAAGAAGATTCAAAGAGAGTGAGATGCCAGCTCCTTTCATTCAGTCAGTAGCTTCAAACATTTCTGGTATATGAAAAACATGTTTTTCAATGGCAAAAATCAATGAATATTGTAAATGCACAAACAGTAATATCTCCAACATTGCAAGGTGCAATTCCTGAAATTTTTTGCTTTTTCCTGCTAATCCTAGCATGATAAAGAAGATTCAAAGAGAGTGAGATGCCAGCTCCTTTCATTCAGTCAGTAGCTTCAAACATTTCTGGTATATGAAAAACATGTTTTTCAATGGCAAAAATCAATGAATATTGTAAATGCACAAACAGTAATATCTCCACATTGCACGGTGCAATTCTGAAATTTTTTGCTTTTTTCCTGTTAATCCTAGCATGATAAAGAAGATTCAAAGAGAGTGAGATGCCAGCTCCTTTCATTGTCAGTAGCTTCAAACATTTCTGGTATATGAAAACATGTTTTTTCAATGGCAAAATCAATGAATATTGTAAAATGCACAAACAGTAATATCTCCACAATTGCACGGTGCAATTCTGAAATTTTTAGCTTTTTCCTGTTAATCCTAGCATGATAAAGAAGATTCAAAGAGAGTGAGATGCCAGCTCCTTTCATTCAGTCAGTAGCTTCAAACATTCTGGTATATGAAAAACATGTTTTTCAATGGCAAAAATCAATGAATATTGTAAATGCACAAACAGTAATATCTCCACATTGCAAGGTGCAATTCTGAAATTTTTTGCTTTTCCTGCTAATCCTAGCATGATAAAGAAGATTCAAAGAGAGTGAGATGCCAGCTCCTTTCATTCAGTCAGTAGCTTCAAACATTTCTGGTATATGAAAAACATGTTTTTCAATGGCAAAAATCAATGAATATTTGTAAATGCACAAACAGTAATATCTCCACATTGCAAGGTGCAATTCTGAAATTTTTAGCTTTTCCTGTTAATCCTAGCATGATAAAGAAGATTCAAAGAGAGTGAGATGCCAGCTCCTTTCATTCAGTCAGTAGCTTCAAACATTTCTGGTATATGAAAAACATGTTTTTCAATGGCAAAAATCAATGAATATTGTAAATGCACAAACAGTAATATCTCCACATTGCACGGTGCAATTCTGAAATTTTTTGCTTTTTCCTGTTAATCCTAGCATGATAAAGAAGATTCAAAGAGAGTGAGATGCCAGCTCCTTTCATTCAGTCAGTAGCTTCAAACATTTCTGGTATATGAAAAACTGTTTTCAATGGCAAAAATCAATGAATATTGTAAATGCACAAACAGTAATATCTCCACATTGCAAGTGCAATTCTGAAATTTTTTGCTTTTTCCTGCTAATCCTAGCATGATAAAGAAGATTCAAAGAGAGTTGAGATGCCAGCTCCTTTCATTCAGTCAGTAGCTTCAAACATTTCTGGTATATGAAAAAACATGTTTTTCAATGGCAAAAATCAATGAATATTGTAAATGCACAAACAGTAATATCTCCACATTGCACGGTGCAATTCTGAAATTTTTAGCTTTTTCCTGTTAATCCTAGCATGATAAAGAAGATTCAAGAGAGTGAGATGCCAGCTCCTTTCATTCAGTCAGTAGCTTCAAACATTTCTGGTATATGAAAAACAGTTTTTCAATGGCAAAAATCAATGAATATTGTAAATGCACAAACAGTAATATCTCCACATTGCACGGTGCAATTCTGAAATTTTTAGCTTTTTCCTGTTAATCCTAGCATGATAAAGAAGATTCAAAGAGAGTGAGATGCCAGCTCCTTTCATTCAGTCAGTAGCTTCAAACATTTCTGGTATATGAAAAACATGTTTTCAATGGCAAAAATCAATGAATATTGTAAATGCACAAACAGTAATATCTCCACATTGCAAGGTGCAATTCTGAAATTTTTTGCTTTTTCCTGCTAATCCTAGCATGATAAAGAAGATTCAAAGAGAGTGAGATGCCAGCTCCTTTCATTCAGTCAGTAGCTTCAAACATTTCTGGTATATGAAAAACATGTTTTTCAATGGCAAAAATCAATGAATATTGTAAATGCACAAACAGTAATATCTCCACATTGCACGGTGCAATTCTGAAATTTTTAGCTTTTTCCTGTTAATCCTAGCATGATAAAGAAGATTCAAAGAGAGTGAGATGCCAGCTCCTTTCATTCAGTCAGTAGCTTCAAACATTTCTGGTATATGAAAAACATGTTTTTCAATGCAAAAATCAATGAATATTGTAAATGCACAAACAGTAATATCTCCACATTGCAAGGTGCAATTCTGAAATTTTTTGCTTTTTCCTGTTAATCCTAGCATGATAAAGAAGATTCAAAGAGAGTGAGATGCCAGCTCCTTTCATTCAGTCAGTAGCTTCAAACATTTCTGGTATATGAAAAACATGTTTTTCAATGGCAAAATCAATGAATATTGTAAATGCACAAACAGTAATATCTCCACATTGCAAGGTGCAATTCTGAAATTTTTTGCTTTTTCCTGCTAATCCTAGCATGATAAAGAAGATTCAAAGAGAGTGAGATGCCAGCTCCTTTCATTCAGTCAGTAGCTTCAAACATTTCTGGTATATGAAAAACATGTTTTTCAATGGCAAAAATCAATGAATATTGTAAATGCACAAACAGTAATATCTCCACATTGCACGGTGCAATTCTGAAATTTTTAGCTTTTTCCTGTTAATCCTAGCATGATAAAGAAGATTCAAAGAGAGTGAGATGCCAGCTCCTTTCATTCAGTCAGTAGCTTCAAACATTTCTGGTATATGAAAAACATGGTTTTCAATGGCAAAAATCAATGAATATTGTAAATGCACAAACAGTAATATCTCCACATTGCACGGTGCAATTCTGAAATTTTTAGCTTTTTCCTGTTAATCCTAGCATGATAAAGAAGATTCAAAGAGAGTGAGATGCCAGCTCCTTTCATTCAGGTCAGTAGCTTCAAAACATTTCTGGTATATGAAAAACATGTTTTTCAATGGCAAAATCAATGAATATTGTAAATGCACAAACAGTAATATCTCCACATTGCACGGTGCAATTCTGAAATTTTTTGCTTTTTCTGTTAATCCTAGCATGATAAAGAAGATTCAAAGAGAGTGAGATGCCAGCTCCTTTCATTCAGTCAGTAGCTTCAAACATTTCTGGTATATGAAAAACATGTTTTTCAATGGCAAAAATCAATGAATATTGTAAATGCACAACAGTAATATCTCCACATTGCACGTGCAATTCTGAAATTTTAGCTTTTCCTGTTAATCCTAGCATGATAAAGAAGATTCAAAGAGAGTAGATGCCAGCTCCTTTCATTCAGTCAGTAGCTTCAAACATTTCTGGTATATGAAAAACATGTTTTTCAATGGCAAAAATCAATGAATATTGTAAATGCACAAACAGTAATATCTCCACATTGCAAGGTGCAATTCTGAAATTTTTTGCTTTTTCCTGCTAATCCTAGCATGATAAAGAAGATTCAAAGAGAGTGAGATGCCAGCTCCTTTCATTCAGTCAGTAGCTTCAAACATTTCTGGTATATGAAAAACATGTTTTTCAATGGCAAAAATCAATGAATATTGTAAATGCACAAACAGTAATATCTCCACATTGCACGGTGCAATTCTGAAATTTTTAGCTTTTTCCTGTTAATCCTAGCATGATAAAGATTCAAAGAGAGTGAGATGCCAGCTCCTTTCATTCAGTCAGTAGCTTCAAACATTTCTGGTATATGAAAAACATGTTTTTCAATGGCAAAAATCAATGAATATTGTAAATGCACAAACAGTAATATCTCCACATTGCAAGGTGCAATTCTGAAATTTTTTGCTTTTCCTGTTAATCCTAGCATGATAAAGAGATTCAAAGAGAGTGGAGATGCCAGCTCCTTTCATTCAGTCAGTAGCTTCAAACATTTCTGGTATATGAAAAACAGTTTTCAATGGCAAAAATCAATGAATATTGTAAATGCACAAAACAGTAATATCTCCACATTGCACGGTGCAATTCTGAAATTTTAGCTTTTTCCTGTTAATCCTAGCATGATAAAGAAGATTCAAAGAGAGTGAGATGCCAGCTCCTTTCATTCAGTCAGTAGCTTCAAACATTTCTGGTATATGAAAACATGTTTTCATGGCAAAATCAATGAATATTGTAAATGCACAAACAGTAATATCTCCACATTGCAAGGTGCAATTCTGAAATTTTTAGCTTTTTCCTGTTAATCCTAGCATGATAAAGAAGATTCAAAGAGAGTGAGATGCCAGCTCTTTCATTCAGTCAGTAGCTTCAAACATTTCTGGTATATGAAAAACATGTTTTTCAATGGCAAAAATCAATGAATATTGTAAATGCACAAACAGTAATATCTCCACATTGCAAGGTGCTATTCTGAAATTTTTTGTTTTTCCTGCTAATCCTAGCATGATAAAGAAGATTCAAAGAGAGTGAGATGCCAGCTCCTTTCATTCAGTCAGTAGCTTCAAACATTTCTGGTATATGAAAAACATGTTTTTCAATGGCAAAAATCAATGAATATTGTAAATGCACAAACAGTAATATCTCCACATTGCAAGGTGCATTCTGAAATTTTTGCTTTTTCTGTAATCCTAGCATGATAAAGAAGATTCAAAGAGAGTGAGATGCCAGCTCCTTTCATTCAGTCAGTAGCTTTCAAACATTTCTGGTATATGAAAAACATGTTTTCAATGGCAAAAATCAATGAATATTGTAAATGCACAAACAGTAATATCTCCACATTGCAAGGTGCAATTCTGAAATTTTTTGCTTTTTCCTGTTAATCCTAGCATGATAAAGAAGATTCAAAGAGAGTGGAGATGCCAGCTCCTTTCATTCAGTCAGTAGCTTCAAACATTTCTGGTATATGAAAAACATGTTTTTCAATGGCAAAAATCAATGATATTGTAAATGCACAAACAGTAATATCTCCACATTGCAAGGTGCATTTTCTGAAATTTTTTGCTTTTTTCCTGCTAATCCTAGCATGATAAAGAAGATTCAAAGAGAGTGAGATGCCAGCTCCTTTCATTCAGTCAGTAGCTTCAAACATTTCTGGTATATGAAAAACATGTTTTCAATGGCAAAAATCAATGAATATTGTAAATGCACAAACAGTAATATCTCCACATTGCACGGTGCAATTTCTGAAATTTTTTGCTTTTTCCTGTTAATCCTAGCATGATAAAGAAGATTCAAAGAGAGTGAGATGCCAGCTCCTTTCATTCAGTCAGTAGCTTCAAACATTTCTGGTATATGAAAAACATGTTTTTCAATGGCAAAAATCAATGAATATTGTAAATGCACAACAGTAATATCTCCACATTGCACGGTGCAATTCTGAAATTTTTAGCTTTTTCCTGTTAATCCTAGCATGATAAAGAAGATTCAAAGAGAGTGAGATGCCAGCTCCTTTCATTCAGTCAGTAGCTTCAAACATTTCTGGTATATGAAAAACATGTTTTTCAATGGCAAAAATCAATGAATATTGTAAATGCACAAACAGTAATATCTCCACATTGCAAGGTGCAATTCTGAAATTTTTTGCTTTTTCCTGTTAATCCTAGCATGATAAAGAAGATTCAAAGAGAGTGAGATGCCAGCTCCTTTCATTCAGTCAGTAGCTTCAACATTTCTGGTATATGAAAAACATGTTTTTCAATGGCAAAATCAATGAATATTGTAAATGCAGAAACAGTAATATCTCCACATTGCAAGGTGCAATTCTGAAATTTTTTGCTTTTTCCTGCTAATCCTAGCATGATAAAGAAGATTCAAAGAGAGTGAGATGCCAGCTCCTTTCATTCAGTCAGTAGCTTCAAACATTTCTGGTATATGAAAAACATGTTTTTCAATGGCAAAAATCAATGAATATTGTAAATGCACAAACAGTAATATCTCCACATTGCACGGTGCAATTCTGAAATTTTTAGCTTTTTCCTGTTAATCCTAGCATGATAAAGAAGATTCAAAGAGAGTGAGATGCCAGCTCCTTTCATTCAGTCAGTAGCTTCAAACATTTCTGGTATATGAAAAACATGTTTTTCAATGGCAAAAATCAATGAATATTGTAAATGCACAAACAGTAATATCTCCACATTGCAAGTGCAATTCTGAAATTTTTTGCTTTTTCCTGCTAATCCTAGCATGATAAAGAAGATTCAAAGAGAGTGAGATGCCAAGCTCCTTTCATTCAGTCAGTAGCTTCAAACATTTCTGGTATATGAAAAACATGTTTTTCAATGGCAAAAATCAATGAATATTGTAAATGCACAAACAGTAATATCTCACATTGCAAGGTGCAATTCTGAAATTTTTTGCTTTTTCCTGCTAATCCTAGCATGATAAAGAAGATTCAAAGAGAGTGAGATGCCAGCTCCTTTCATTCAGTCAGTAGCTTCAAACATTTCTGGTATATGAAAAACATGTTTTTCAATGGCAAAAATCAATGAATATTGTAAATGCACAAACAGTAATATCTCCACATTGCACGGTGCAATTCTGAAATTTTTAGCTTTTTCCTGTTAATCCTAGCATGATAAAGAAGATTCAAAGAGAGTGTGATGCCAGCTCCTTTCATTCAGTCAGTAGCTTCAAACATTTCTGGTATATGAAAAACATGTTTTTCAATGGCAAAAATCAATGAATATTGTAAATGCACAAACAGTAATATCTCCACATTGCAGGTGCAATTCTGAAATTTTTTGCTTTTTCCTGCTAATCCTAGCATGATAAAGAAGATCAAAGAGAGTGAGATGCCAGCTCCTTTCATTCAGTCAGTAGCTTCAAACATTTCTGGTATATGAAAAACATGTTTTTCAATGGCAAAAATCAATGAATATTGTAAATGCACAAACAGTAATATCTCCACATTGCACGGTGCAATTCTGAAATTTTTAGCTTTTTCCTGTTAATCCTAGCATGATAAAGAAGATTCAAAGAGAGTGAGATGCCAGCTCCTTTCATTGTCAGTAGCTTCAAACATTTCTGTATATGAAAAACATGTTTTTCAATGGCAAAAATCAATGAATATTGTAAATGCACAAACAGTAATATCTCCACATTGCAAGGTGCAATTCTGAAATTTTTTGCTTTTTTCCTGTTAATCCTAGCATGATAAAGAAGATTCAAAGAGAGTGAGATGCCAGCTCCTTTCATTCAGTCAGTAGCTTCAAACATTTCTGGTATATGAAAAACATGTTTTTCAATGGCAAAAATCAATGAATATTGTAAATGCACAAACAGTAATATCTCCACATTGCAAGGTGCAATTCTGAAATTTTTTGCTTTTTCCTGCTAATCCTAGCATGATAAAGAAGATTCAAAGAGAGTGAGATGCCAGCTCCTTTCATTCAGTCAGTAGCTTCAAACATTTCTGGTATATGAAAAACATGTTTTTCAATGGCAAAAATCAATGAATATTGTAAATGCACAAACAGTAATATCTCCACATTGCACGGTGCAATTCTGAAATTTTTAGCTTTTTCCTGTTAATCCTAGCATGATAAAGAAGATTCAAAGAGAGTGAGATGCCAGCTCCTTTCATTCAGTCAGTAGCTTCAAACATTTCTGGTATATGAAAAACATGTTTTTCAATGCAAAAATCAATGAATATTGTAAATGCACAAACAGTAATATCTCCACATTGCAGGTGCAATTCTGAAATTTTTGCTTTTTCCTGTTAATCCTAGCATGATAAAGAAGATTCAAAGAGAGTGAGATGCCAGCTCCTTTCATTCAGTCAGTAGCTTCAAACATTTCTGGTATATGAAAAACATGTTTTTCAATGGCAAAAATCAATGAATATTGTAAATGCACAAACAGTAATATCTCCACATTGCAAGGTGCAATTCTGAAATTTTTTGCTTTTTCCTGCTAATCCTAGCATGATAAAGAAGATTCAAAGAGAGTGAGATGCCAGCTCCTTTCATTCAGTCAGTAGCTTCAAACATTTCTGGTATATGAAAAACATGTTTTTCAATGGCAAAAATCAATGAATATTGTAAATGCACAAACAGTAATATCTCCACATTGCACGGTGCAATTCTGAAATTTTTAGCTTTTCCTGTTAATCCTAGCATGATAAAGAAGATTCAAAGAGAGTGAGATGCCAGCTCCTTTCATTCAGTCAGTAGCTTCAAACATTTCTGGTATATGAAAAACATGTTTTTCAATGGCAAAAATCAATGAATATTGTAAATGCACAAACAGTAATATCTCCACATTGCACGGTGCAATTCTGAAATTTTTAGCTTTTCCTGTAATCCTAGCATGATAAAGAAGATTCAAAGAGAGTGAGATGCCAGCTCCTTTCATTCAGTCAGTAGCTTCAAACATTTCTGGTATATGAAAAACATGTTTTTCAATGGCAAAAATCAATGAATATTGTAAATGCACAACAGTAATATCTCCACATTGCAAGGTGCAATTCTGAAATTTTTTGCTTTTTCCTGTTAATCCTAGCATGATAAAGAAGATTCAAAAGAGAGTGAGATGCCAGCTCCTTTCATTCAGTCAGTAGCTTCAAACATTTCTGGTATATGAAAACATGTTTTTCAATGGCAAAAATCAATGAATATTGTAAATGCAGAAACAGTAATATCTCCACATTGCAAGGTGCAATTCTGAAATTTTTTGCTTTTCCTGCTAATCCTAGCATGATAAAGAAGATTCAAAGAAGAGTGAGATGCCAGCTCCTTTCATTCAGTCAGTAGCTTCAAACATTTCTGGTATATGAAAAACATGTTTTTCAATGGCAAAAATCAATGAATATTGTAAATGCACAACAGTAATATCTCCACATTGCACGGTGCAATTCTGAAATTTTTAGCTTTTTCCTGTTAATCCTAGCATGATAAAGAAGATTCAAAGAGAGTGAGATGCCAGCCTCCTTCATTCAGTCAGTAGCTTCAAACATTTACTTCTGGTATATGAAAAAACCATGTTTTTCAATGGCAAAAATCAAT
>NW_027367913.1:0-53838 GCF_046119375.1 Phyllobates terribilis | reverse complement strand
AAACCTTAAGCTACCCTTGCTTAATTCCTTGTAACAAACTAGAAGACTAAGCAATAGCCACCTCATCAATCCGTGTGCCTTGATCACTTCACCAGAATTAATCAACGGCTTGGAGTGATTTGGTTTTGTTCTCCATGTGTTGATCCACGCCACATAAGCAATCCGTGTGCTTTAAGCTCTAACAAACTCTTGCCACGCTGGCGATCCCTGGAGTAGCGTCACAAAGAGTGTAAAGTTCTTCTCGCACCTTCCTGTGCACGCAACTTGCACTCTCCCGCTTTACCAGCCTTCGAAGCGTCTAGATTTGTTCTCCTGCGCTCTGGCACACCCTAAGCTTCAGTGGAACCTCGTGATCAACTTTCTCCTTTTGCTTCAAGCGCATCTTCAATGGCTTAGAAGCACGCCTACACTCACATCTGTACGTTGACAGGATTTATTGAAACACCGTTTTGCGAAACTTGATTTCTCCGCTTGGTGTTAAGCGCGACTGTGACCAGTCAAGCGCATCTCTAAGTGACTTAAGCGCATCCTTACAAGTATGGCAATGACCTGGAAGGCTTAAAAACACTAAGAGATTAAACATATTAGTTTGTTATCATCAAAACACAGAGAAATACATTGAGCTTTAATATTCCTACCAAAGCTCAACTAACAATTTCCCCCTTTTTGATGATGACAAACTATATAACAGGTAAGCTCATATACTTTCATTAGTGATGAAAATGAAGACAACAAACATCAATTTAATCATATACACAGATTCGGAAATAGGTCGAAGTATCTTACCAAGTACCTTATCGACAGATTTCGAATTCCCCCTAAGTTCAAGCACAGTCTCAAACTTCCCCCTTAATCAAAGAAGGATGTACCTGTTTTCTTCCCCCTTTTGACATCATCGAAAAATTCAAGCGTAATCATACAGTCGGAAAGTTAGCAGGTGCGCTTCTCTAGGTTAAGATCAAAACAATACTGAGATAGTGAAAAAAATCAAACAGAGAAGGCAAAGAAAATATCACATTAGCAAGACTCTCAGAGATATAAAAGTCAAGTGCATGCTTAGTAATTTCCAAACTGCCAAAAGTAGGGTCGGAATACTAGGGAGACTAGTTCAGAATACAAATAAACATAGTAGAGAGTAAGAAGCCCAGCAAATACGCTTTATAAGCGCAACCACCACACACAAACAACAAAGTCGTTAATCAACTAGAGAACTTCATCACATGCGCTGATTCTTGTTGGTCCGCTCTGTGAGTGGGGAGATGCAGGGGAGAGACAAATGTATCACATTGAGACAAACATGAAGGTCAACAAACCTGGAGGGGGTGGCGACTTTTATGTTTAAGCGCAACCTTTTCCCTTACCAGAAGTACATAACAACGTCTCTAGATGTGCTTTCTTCTTGGGAGATTTGATGAAGTCTCTTCGCCCTGTGCATGAAGCACAATCAGCGATAATCGTGGCCACAGTACCTTTATGATCACCAAACTGAGAAAGGTTCTGAGCCACAAGCTCTTGGTCGACGGCAAGAAGCTTGAATATGATAGTGATGAAGCTCAATGTCGAATGTAACTATCTTCGTGTATGTATGTGATGTCCAGTGTCAAACTTACCAGCCACTATGCAGATAGTAAAATGAACGGGAAATGCACATTTCAAGTTGGGGACATTACAGCATTCAATCACTCAAGTAATATGTAATCGTATGTGCATATACATGTAGCATGGTAATTGAGGCTTTTTGTCACCAAATGAATACTTCTCTAATGTAGAGCTCAATAAAGGACGAGAGAAGCGTTACATCTAGTCAGGCTAGGGACACCTATGCAATGGATCATTTCTTAGGCATGTAATATGGGTAGAAGACGATCACCATTGTCACGTTTTTGGCAATGAAGAGCATGCAATGACTGAGATTATATCAAATCGAGCTAAACTAGGAAGATACCTTAGAAGCGCAATCCGTTTGATAAACAACTACACAGAATGAGATGATTTAATCATTTAAGCGCATGCTACTAAAGTTCAAACATTGATATTATGCTTGCTAGTTCTAGTCAAATAGAGGAATACTTACAGTGCCATTGCCTTTAAGCTAATGGAGTTGCACGAAACCGAATTGAACCTGGAAGTTTAAGAAAGTCTATCGGTCAAGCGCTTGTGTAGGATATTCGCTATTTGCCCTTCTGAAGATATATAGTCAAGCTTGATGATCTTGCGCTTCAAATGATCACATAGAAAGTGTACACCGAGATATAAGCATGAATGGTGTACAGGTATGTCTCGTGATCTTTTCTTGCCTTTTGCCCTGAAGAAGTCTTGTGCTTCTTCCTTATGTTGAAATGAGAGTAGCCGTAGTGGATCGCTCATTACAAACAATCGCTAAACATGAATCTTCTACTCTTCATTTCATTCTGCATAGAAAAAGATCAATTTCTATGTTCCCTACGAAGCGCACGCTTCGTGGGAACATTGTCCATAGCTATTGACTCGCTTGTTTTATGAACAGGCTCATAATAGCTAGGATCATTAAGATCAAGCACGATATGAGGTCGCGCTTTACGAAGCGCATCTCTGTGCTTTGAAGCGCAACCGTTGTCAACATGTGAACGTTGATAACGTTGACGCTTGCCCTTGGATTTAGCCATCGGCTTATAGGGCTTAGTTGGGGTATGCGCTTGTTTCTTATACAAATGATGCGCTTTTGCCCCACGAAACCACTCTTTGGTTTCTGAAGGTTGTTCCTCAAGTACCTTAATCCTGCTCTTTAAATGAGAGTTTTCACTCTTGTAAGCAGTAAGGTCTTGTTCAAGTGATTTGATCTTAGAAGATATTTCACTTGCTTGAGGAGGAATGGAGGAAGAGGAAGATTCCTGGGGGTCATAACCCAATCCAGGTCTAGCTTTAACAAAGCCGGTTTGAGAAACAGGCTTTGTTTCCACTAACTTTGTAAGAACATCAAGCTTTGATATGATCTGATCAAGCTTAACATCTTTGGTTGAGACAGAGTTACCTTCTAACCCTTTACCATGACAAAGTTCACAAGATTTAGAAGGGAGTGTGTTTTTGTCATGTAAATATTTAGAAAGCTCAACCAGTTCTTCCTTAGCATTATCTAGTTCAACAAGCCGTGCTCTAGCATCAGTTGCTAGAGACTTATGTTGAACCATAAGCTCTTTTAGAAGGAGGACAAGATTGCGCTTGGGAAGAATATCAAGGTTCAGGTTATTTACCTCAATCTCAGATCCAGAGTCTGAGTCAGATGCGGCGCCAGCCATTAAGCATAAATCAGGTTGCGCTCCATCGTCCAAATCATCATCAGATTCTCCCCAAAGTGTGACGAAGGCTTGTTTAGGAGGGGGCTGTTGTTCGGTGGGGCTTGCGCTTGGATTCACCTTTAGATGAGGACATGCTTTAGCGAGATGTCCCTTTTCGTTGCAGTTGAAACAGGTGAACTCCTTGGGGTCGCGCTGCTTGTAGGTAGGATCGCGCTGATTCAAACCACCCTGCTTCTTGAAGAATTTCTTCACAACCTTAGTCATCATAGCGACGTCCTTATCATCATCTTCTTCTCCTTCTTCATCATTTTCAAGCTTTTGGAGTACACGTGAAAGCTTGAGCGCTATCCCTCTTGTTTCTTGGTTTGAGTGCTTTTCCTCGTTGTTCTTGATTTCCTGCACTTTAAATTTACCTGCAAGAACAGAGATAGGCAAATCTCGGGTTTCCTTGGACTGAAGAAGAATTTGCTTGAGGGTTGTATACTTTGAGTTCACTCCATGAATGAACGCCATAGAATACTCCCAAGCTTTCTTCTCCATTCCAGCAGAAAGCATCTTGTCATACAGGATTTGACACCGAGAATGATAATCAGAGACGAGCTCATTTTCCCCCATTCGAATGGAGCAAAACTCGCGATTAAGCTCAAAGATACGGTTGTCCTTCATATCATCACTGCCAGAGTGCATGTTTATAATAGCTTTCCACATAGCTTGAGCAGTGGGAAGGGACATTACCTTGTCTATATCTTTCCGTGAAAGAGCATTAAGAATGAGCTGTCGTGCTTTAGCATTCTTCTCCATAAGTTGGTACTCTTTTGCTTCCCATTTTGAGTCATCCGTCTCGGAGATCTTCTCATCACCCTTTTCAATAATCTTCCAGCACTGATAGTCGGTTTGCTGGATGTAGTTCTTCGTCATAGTGAGCCACCATTCAAGTTCGCCTTCAATAAGGACATGGGGCTTGGCGAGAGAAATACCGAGTTTGAAGCTGGCCATTGTTCTAGACTTGAGAATCCTTTTGAACCTGTAAAAGGATTAGTGCAAATAGGCAAACCTGGTGCTCTGATACCAATTGTTGAAAATAACACGTGACCAAAGTAGAAAATACGTGTTTTGATCAACTATTGTCTTTTGTCTCTAAGGTTCATTAAGCCTTAGATGCGCTTCACTAGTATTGAATTGCGCTTTCGATACTTGAGATGCGCTTGACCAATGTAGGACACTTAGTAATGAATTTACTAATGTCTTTTAAGTGCGGAAGTGGTCAGATGACAATAAAGCGCGCTTTAAGTTATTAAAGCGCACTTCTATTTGCACACAACACAAGAGTTTTTTCCAAGGTGAGAACCCTAAGCCACTAATTGACTCGGGATAAAACTCACCACTAATTTTGTATTGATTGAATAGGGTTACAATCTCTTGCTTCAACACGAGAAGCTCACTTGTAAGCTTTCTCCTCACAATACAACCAATCAGCTCAAGAACAAATGGCTCTACACTCTCTCTGAATACAAACCTGAGTAATCAATCTAAGCACCCCTAGCTTTCCCTATGAACTACTCACTTTGTATTACAGCTTCGAAATCCCTCTGATCCCCCCATCTTTAGAGTGAATGCTATAGTCCTCTATTTATACAAAAACCTTAAGCTACCCTTGCTTAATTCCTTGTAACAAACTAGAAGACTAAGCAATAGCCACCTCATCAATCCGTGTGCCTTGATCACTTCACCAGAATTAATCAACGGCTTGGAGTGATTTGGTTTTGTTCTCCATGTGTTGATCCACGCCACATAAGCAATCCGTGTGCTTTAAGCTCTAACAAACTCTTGCCACGCTGGCGATCCCTGGAGTAGCGTCACAAAGAGTGTAAAGTTCTTCTCGCACCTTCCTGTGCACGCAACTTGCACTCTCCCGCTTTACCAGCCTTCGAAGCGTCTAGATTTGTTCTCCTGCGCTCTGGCACACCCTAAGCTTCAGTGGAACCTCGTGATCAACTTTCTCCTTTTGCTTCAAGCGCATCTTCAATGGCTTAGAAGCACGTCTACACTCACATCTGTACGTTGACAGGATTTATTGAAACACCGTTTTGCGAAACTTGATTTCTCCGCTTGGTGTTAAGCGCGACTGTGACCAGTCAAGCGCATCTCTAAGTGACTTAAGCGCATCCTTACAAGTATGGCAATGACCTGGAAGGCTTAAAAACACTAAGAGATTAAACATATTAGTTTGTTATCATCAAAACACAGAGAAATACATTGAGCTTTAATATTCCTACCAAAGCTCAACTAACACTCCTAAAGTACCAAGAGGATGTCTAGTGTGGTTTGTGGAAGGGGACTCTAAGAGTACTCTTCACAAAACACCTAGGACTGACATTTTTCAAGCATGAAGCTTGAGGGGTTCACAAGTGTTCTTGTGACTATTACAAGAAAAGTTTTGAAAATGGCAAAAGGTCCTAAGACATAGTTTTTAGAGAGCTTATATACACATATGGAACCAGGGCCTTAGAGCACTCTAAACATAAAAAAGTTACGTCTAAATACCTTATATAAGTCCTTGAGATAAAGTGATATCAAGGCTCTAAGGGCACTTGCCGGGAGGTAACTTGGGTTGAAATCGCAGCCATCTTAGGGTACTTATTGAGCTGTGAACTTGACATGGAAGTTGTTGAGCAACTTCTCCTCTGAGGCATACTAGAATCTTGGAATCAATAGAGTTCATCTCATGGTTCATTGATGTACACAAGGTGGCTTCCTTGACCATGCTTGCAAGGTGTTCTTTTATCTTTCTTGCTTTGGCTCTTGTGAGTGGCCCTTGTGTAGTTGGCCTAGGTGATGGTCCTCCATCAATATATATGTTTACTCTGCTAAGAAATTAGGGATTTTCAGTGTCATTCTTCTTCTTCGGCCTAATTCTACCTAGAACAATTCTTCCTCAATCCCATCGAATTCTTCTTCCCAACCATGATTTTGACCTTGTTCTTTGTCTTCTTGGATCTCAATCTTGATTTTCCGATTCCAATTTACTCAATTCCTGAATTTGCATCCTCCCGGTATGAATTCTACAAGACAAGTCGTCAATAATATCGTCCTATATGGCTTTGATTCAATCAACTTTATTGACAACTGAATTTGTTCACTAATCAACGAATTTCAAGAGAAAGTTAGTGGTGATGTTTAGCTATCTAGAGCTTAGTTAGGTGAAAGATGGAGAAGAAGGCTTCTAATTATTGGTTGGGCACCAGTTAGAGCATAACTAAATTTGGCAATTGAATAACCGTTTTGGGATAGAACTATGACATATATGTAAGAAAATGTTAAGAACCGACTTTCGGAACCAACCAAATATCAGGTTCGGGTAATGCTGGTTCCTTACTAAAATTCCCAGGAATCGAACCCGACAATTTTTTTACCATATGGATAGGCTAAAAATACTAATAATCGAAAGTTCTCAGCCCTAGTTTGTCCTTTTAAAGGAAGACAATGATTTTTCATGTTTCTTTTTCTATTATTATGTCCCTGATCGTTCTTCTGACTAAGTTTCAGGGTCAAATTTTTTCTTAAGAAGTAGTTTTGTGATAACCCTCGAAGGCCATATTCTGAAATTCATCCTTGTTTGATTTTTAAAATATTATTATTTTATTTATTAAATAATAATATTATATAGAAGATAAAAATGATTATTATAGATAATTTTATACATCTTTCAAAAAATTCTATTTTTTGTCATTTTGAGAAAATATAGATAAAACATCATGCAAAGATTTCCCAAAGGTGAGAAACCTAGGCTCCTACTAAGCCCGGCATCAAACTCACCAATAATTAAATTATATTAAATCAAGAGAATTACAATACTCATAACTCTCCCACTCAATACAATCCTCGTTCAGCTCGATACAAGTGATGCACTCCACTCTCAAGATGATTTAGCTCACACACTAACCTCTAGCGACCTCGGCTAGGAGTAGTTTTTCTCTAGCTAGGACTCTTACCGACTCGCTCTTGCTTTCTCCTCTCAACAAGTGAGGTTTTTACCTAAGAACTTAACTCTCTAGCTTTCACTCTAAATCCTTTAGCTCTCTATGCTTCTTTCATCTCTCAAGTTCCTAACATCAACTATTGCACATATTTATAGCGTTTTTAAACTTATTCTCCATGTAAAGAAAATCCTATAATCTATGGCAATGATGAAGTCCACGTTGGAAATCCATGTGACCTATCCCCTCATGGACCGCAACAACGATTCCACACGCATTGGTGCTTCTTCTCTTGAGTAACAACCTTGTCCATTCCAACAATCCTTTCTTCACCACTCGCGCGTCTCTCATTGGTCCAGCATGGCGATCCTCGTTAACCACTATCAATAGGTAGAAATCGCAAGTTCCATATCATTAGCTTCTCGTCCTTCCCTTCAGTGAACCCGAATCTTCTACTTCACTGGTGTAGGATTCCACCGTAGAACACTCTTGGCACTTGATCGACTTGTATACTTACTATGAGTTTAAATCTCGATCTACTAGCTTGAAGCGAATCTCATTGCTCATCTAGTCCTTTGGTCTTCATAACTCATCACTTGTTCTTTTATTTTCCTTCATTCTTTATTCGTCAACACTGCCTTGGCGAGACTCGCTTTCATGCTAGGCTCAAAGCTAGTATCTAGCTTGTCTGCTTGTGTCAAAGCTACTCTCCTAACTCCTCAAGCTATTCCTGAAAAGCTTATCACACACAATGGACACCAAATGCTATGTTAATCATCATCAAAACAAGCAAAACGTTTAAGCTACTGAAGATTAAACTAACAATTTCTCCCTTTTTGATGATGACAAACGCTTTAAACAATGTAAGCATATAATTTTCAAGCCATACTCGGTTAAGCTTAAGATATTGAATTAAGCTTAATCGAATACTTTCAGATTGATCAAATCAGCTCAAAATCTTGATAGAAGCACTTAGCAAGTATACCTTTATTCCCCCTAGACCAAGCTGGTCTAAATTCTCCCCAATTTCGACAACGAAAAGAGTATTCTACCTCAATCCTTCACTTGTACAAACTGTTTACTTCCCCCTTTTGGCATCATCTAAAAGACATAGTTAATTCATCAAAGTGAACTAAAAGGGAGCTACTGATAGGCGCAATCTTGATGGCGCCAAAAGAGCACTTTAGGTGACAAAAATGGGCATTTGCTCTCACTTGAGCAACACAATGGAGCTTACGAGACGTCGGAAGCGAAATCGCCAAAGTACGCTAAAGGCCGAGAGTTGAAGGAAATCTACAGAGTCTAAACCGCGGTCGCGGTACACCGACCGCGGTCGCGGTCCCCACCGTCCCAGTCCGGTCTTCCTTAGACCAATCCACGTCCACGGTTTGCAAACCGCGCCCGCGGCCCTCCCGGAGTTAAATGCTTATTTTGACCAATGTTTGTAACTCCTAACTCTTAAGATAGTCATATTTGGGGTTTGAAACTTCAATTTTTGGGGAGGGTTTTTTTAAGGAATTCTTAGATTTGTTTGACCATGGTCTCATAACCTAATTTGTAATTCAAGAAAAAGCTCTCTTTTGTAATTTGTTTTCTCAAAAAATCTATGGAGAACTAAGTCAAATTGTGTTCATCTTGAAGTTCTAGCTCTTGATTTTGGTCATTGTGGTAAAGTTCTTTCTTCTCTTGTTCTAATTTGTCTTTGGAATTGTTCTTTGATCTCTTGTGCTTAAAATTGTGATTGATTTATATTGATTTATCTAGAATGATCAACTAGGTTTATTGATGTTTTTCATATTTCTAGGTTTAGACAATTCTATTTGAAGAATCTAAACCTTTTGTAGCAAACTCTTTCTTCATAAACTATTTGTGATTGACTTTAGGGTAGAGATCTTAGATTCATGTCAAGTACCGACTATTTGTCAATGGTATTGCATGAACCTACATATCTTTGAACTTTATGCAATTGTGCTATTAAATCTAGGTATTTCCGTGGTTGTAGCATGATTAGGGTTTCTAGGACTATTTGGACTAGTTGCTAGCTATGAACAAAGAGTAGGACGATCCATTTAGATTTGATTGGAACATTGGTTGTTAAGAACCTAGGATCCACCGACCTTTTCAAGTTGCTAGAATGGATAGGTGAACCATTTCATTCTTATTACTCTCTCCATAATTGTGTGTTTGTTTCGTGCTTTCTTACCAAGCAATTGTGAACCCCCCTTTTGGAAAATCATATAAAAACATACTTAGATAATTCCTGCTCCCTTGGGTACAACCTCGACTTATCCACTATACTAGTGGTAGTCTAATTGAGTAATACTTTGATAGGGGCACAACGGCTTTGGCCCTTGTCAAATTTGGCGCCGTTGCCGGGGAGCAACATTTTCTTTGTTTAGTTTTTGTGTGATTAACCTTGGTGTGGACCTATCTTATGGTCCACATCCGTGCTACTAACTTAAATCTTGTTTGATTGAGAGTTAGAAGTAGATCCAACAACTTTAAACAAAGGCGCTGCTCGGGAGGCAACCCGTTGTGTGAGGTACGCTTACTTTTTCCTTTTTGCTATTATTGCGAGTTCTCTTTTGCTGCATTGAGGATAATGTTCATTTCAAGTATGGGTTAGGGAATTGGTATTCGTGTTGCATGCATAAAGTTTGTTTGTGTTTACTTGTTTTGGTTGTTTCTAGCTAGTTGGTTGTTTTTCGGTGTGTTTTTATGATTTTGCTTTTGTGTCGGTTGTTGCATCCCATGATTTGCATTGTTGATTGGTTCTCGTACTAGTGCTTATGCTTTGGATCTTTTGATTATGTTTTGGTTCTTCGAGGTTGCAAATGCATTATGATGATGATAGTGTTTTATTATGCTTTGGACATTTATTTGAAGCATGCGGACTTTGATAGGATTATGTATGGACCGATTCTCGTTACTTAGGCTTGTTGTCACTCAAGAGTGCTCTTCTTTGGATGTTTGCTTTAGAACTTGCTTAGACATCTTTTTCGAAACCCTAGGTGCTGTGATTTTTTGCATAACACTTGATTGAGATAGGAATTTGTCACATTATTGAAAAACAAAAATAAATAACACTAAATAAAAGCATGCAAAGAACACGACGTAGTGTTTAGTGCTTAAATAAGAGATCTTCTAACATTTGCCTGATGAGCATGCAAAGAACACGACGTAGTGTTTAGTGCTCAAAGATATGATGGCTGCGTAAAAACATCTTAAAAGTGTTGGCCCGGTTTGAAAAACGTCCGGGTCCCCAAAAAGGAAAAAAAAGAGTAGATTTTGTGATTCATGAACGTCTCTTGATTTGTTTCACACCTTGCCCTGTGGTTAGTTTTGGATGTGTATGCATGTTTTTAGAGTGCCATTTAGGGATAGAGCATGAATTCGTGAGGGTGTGTTTGGTATTCGAGTCGAGGAACTTATGTCTTTTTATCATTGAACGATGCATGCTATGACGGAAAGATGTCTTTAGTCTAATTTAGCATAATTTTCATGCATATATCATTTGGATTGAGATAACCATTGCATACTTGTAAGATCTATTGTTAATGTGCTTGCGTGGGATCCGGAACATGCAAGGAAAAGGGTGTTTGCAACATGTTTGGCTTGTGTTTTATTGGGTAGTCTCTTGTAGGGTCGTAGTCTTCGTTTGTCTTTGTGGAAACAGGTTCTTGAGAGAGTTTCTTGGACGTGTGGTTGGAGGGTTCGAGCTACCCCACGCTCGCCTAGGCCTTCAAGCTTACTCGAGGACGAGCAAGGTCTAAGTGTGGGGGAACTTGATAGGCGCAATCTTGATGGCACCAAAGGAGCACTTTAGGCGACAAAAATGGGCATTTGCTCTCACTTGAGCAACACAATGGAGCTTACGAGACATCGGAAGCGAAATCACGAAAGTACGCTAAAGGCCGAGAGTTGAAGGAAATTTACAGAGTCTAAACCGCGGTCGCGGTCAACCAACCGCGGTCGCGGTTCCCACCGTCCCAGTTCGGTCTTCCTTAGACCAATCCGCGCCCGCGGCCCTCCCGGAGTTAAATGCTTATTTTGACCAATGTTTGTAACTCCTAACTCTTAAGATAGTCATATTTGGGGTTTCAAACTTCAATTTTTGGGGAGGGTTTTTTTAAGGAATTCTTAGATTTGTTTGACCATGATCTGATAACCTAATTTGTAATTCAAGAAAAAGCTCTCTTTTTGTAATTTGTTTTCTCAAAAAATCTATGGAGAACTAAGTCAATTTGTGTTCATCTTGAAGTTCTAGCTCTTGATTTTGGTCATTGTGGTAAAGTTCTTTCTTCTCTTGTTCTAATTTGTCTTTGGAATTGTTCTTTGATCTCTTGTGCTTAAAATTGTGATTGATTTATATTGATTTATCTAGAATGATCAACTAGGTTTATTGATGTTTTTCATATTGTTAGGTTTAGACAATTCTATTTGAAGAATCTAAACCTTTTGTAGCAAACTCTTTCTTCATGAACTATTTGTGAGTGACTTTAGGGTAGAGATCTTAGATTCATGTCAAGTACCGACTATTTGTCAATGGTATTGCATGAACCTACATATCTTTGAACTTTATGCAATTGTGCTATTAAATCTAGGTATTTCCGTGGTTGTAGCATGATTAGGGTTTATAGGACTATTTGGACTAGTTGCTAGCTATGAACAAAGAGTATGACGATCCATTTAGATTTGATTGGAACATTGGTTGTTAAGAACCTAGGATCCACCAACCTTTTCAAGTTGCTAGAATGGAATGGATAGGTGAACCATTCCATTCTTATTATTCTCTCCATAATTGTGTGTTTGTTTCGTGCTTTCTTACCAAGCAATTATGAACCCCCCCTCCCCCTTTTCAAGGGAGCTACTCAGTCACGCTTAACTCAGAAAACATGCAAAATCATTCAAGAGCAATTAAGCGAGACTGTAACCAAGAAGCACTCACAATGCTATAGTCAATCAAAGGCATAATAAATACATATATAATAATCCTCACACCTTTTGTAGCTGGAATGCTAGCAAGTCTATCAAATAGTTACGCAAGGAATAGTTATAAAGCAAGTAAGAGTATCAACTCAAATCACCTTCTTGCACATTATATTCACCAACTTTTACCAAAAGACTTGAATTCTGTTTTGAGTGGCTTCATTCCTCTTAGTACCACAAGATAAAGAAACACTTGGCCCTGGTCTCGAGCTTCTATCTTTGAAGCGACACTAGAGATGATTTTTCTAATCACCATTGTTATGTATTGACTTCAACTTTTACCTCTCCTGATTGCACCAGATTTAAGATTGTCGTGCTTGGGTTAGAGGTAGTTGATTTCTTCACTCACTTGATCAATTGGTGCTTAGTTACTTATACTTGAAGAAGTACAATCACGCTTGAGATGTGATACAGTAGCTTAACATGAATATCAAAGCGCAACTTAGGGGAATTAATGCACATTTAAGGTGGCCACTCACACTTAGATATTTCATGTATTCAACATGTTCATATAGATGAGATACTGGCTCTTTGTCACAATAATGAATATGTAATGTATAGGGCATATTTAGGGAATCATGAAGCATATCATTACAGGTAGGCAAGGGACACCGTATGAATGGATCTTTTCTTAGGCATGTAATGAGGCAATAAGACGATCACCATTCTATATTCATAAGGTAAAGAAGAGTATGCAGTGATACAGAAGATAGTACTATGTTTTCATCAATATACACATCAAGCTAGTAAGTTCTTGTTCACATTAAGCGAGTTAGAAAGGAAAGACATGAAAGCGCATCTCAACTTAAGTTCCCAATGATAAAAGAGTATATAAAAACATAGCCAATTAGAAGAATCTTACAGTGAGTGGATGAATTGTCTAATTGATAGTAATCAAGCCCATCTGAAGTCTAAGATTCAAGAAAGATACTCGGTTTAGTGCTTTAGTAAAGATGTCATCTATTTGATTTTCTATCGACACATAAACAAGCTTCACTCTCTTATGCTCAATGTGATCCCGCATGAAATGATGTGGAACATCAATATGCTTAGAGCGAGAGTGGGGTACCGGATTCTCAGATAGATTTATGGCGCTTGTATTGTCGCATAAAATCTACAGAGTACCTAAAGGAACACCATTGTTGGCAAGCTGCTGGTTTATCCAAAGCAACTGAGAGCAACAAGAGGCTGCCGCAATATATTCAACTTCGGTTGTAGACATGGCTAAAGAGTTTTGTTTCTTAGAGCATTAAGACACCAAACAAGGGCCGAGATACTGAGCCATTCTACTCGTACTCTTTCTATCTACCAAGTAACCGACAAAGTCTGCATAGGTATATCCAATAAGAGAGAGCTTACCACCGATGGAATACGGGATACACAAATCTGGACTCCCTTTCAAATACCTAAAGACTCGTTTAATATTCACAAGATACGAAGCCCTTGGATCCAATTAAGCACGAGCACACACGCCCACTGCGAAGAGAATATCATGTTTGGAAGAAGTAAGGTACATGAGAGATCCTACCATACCCCTATATATAGTTGCATCCACCATAACATAATTTAGATAAGCGTCGGGCTTGGTGGTGATTGAAAAAGGGGTTGGTAACGGCTTGCAGTCTCCATATCATACTTCTTTAGAAGTTCCTTGACATACTCCTGTTGATGAATTGTATACCTTCTTTGGACGAATTAACCTGCACACCTAGAAATAATGTTAGCTCACATATCATGCTCATGTTGAATTTTGAGCTCATTGTTTTCTTGAAATCTTCGACTAGTTGCAGGATAGTAGAACAAAAAATAATGCCATCAACATATATCTGCACGATAAGCACATCACCTTTTACCTCTCTAATAAACAAGTTCTGATCAACAAGACTGCACTTGTAATTTTGTTGAAGAAGGTAATCTGACAAACACCGATACCAAGCTCTAGGATCTTGTTTTAGGCCATAGAGTTCTTTGTCTAAGATATAGACGTGGTCTGGGAGATTTGGATCTTCAAATCCGGGTGGGTGTTTGACATAAACTTCCTCATTTATCTTAACATTGAGAAAGGCAGTCTTTATGTCCATTTGGAATAGCTTAAATTTCTTATGTGCATCATAAGGGATCAACAACGATAGCTTCAAGTCTAGCAACATGAGAATAAGTTTCATCATAATTAATACCTTCTTGTAGATTGTATCCTTGAGCTACTAGTCTAGCTTTGTTGCACACCACCTCTCCATTGTCATCAAGTTTATTTATGTACACCCAATAAGTACCTACGAATGTTCTATCATTTGGCATAGGTACGAGACGCCACACTTCGTTTCGATTAAATTCCTCAAGATCTTCTTGCATTGCAACAACCCAGTCCGAATCAAGAAGTGCTTGAGTGATGTTCTTGGGTTCCTGAAGCGAGACAAAAGTGCAACTAGAATATGGCATTGAGCGCAAGAGCGTGTTTGCATACCTAAGTTATATGAAGTTATGATATTTGTCACATGATGATCATTTATGAACCGATAATCTTCCACTTCGATTTGCGTTGAGTCAGGAAGAATGAGATTGATAGTTTTCCTCTGGGCGGCTGTAGTAGAGCTTTCAGCAAAGTCTCTAGGACTCGCTTGAACATCATCTAGAGTCGCTAGAAAGGGAGTCTCGTCCGATGTAAAGTCAGGTGTATCTGTTGACATGGAGCTCGGACTCGCTACATCTTCAGCGATACTTGGAATGACTTTATCATTTGGGGGAGGATCAATATCATCATCATCTTCATCATCGCTACATGTACCTTCATAAGTAGAGGGAGGAACGAGAGGAATAGAATAAGAGGACAAACCTTTAAGAACGGATCTTTGCTAGGAGTTGTGGCAGCGTCAATAGGTCGCTAATAAATCTTACATGAATGCTATCTTCGACCTTCATGGTTCGCTAGTTAAGAACCCTATATCCTTTGCTAGCTGGGGAATAGCCTAAGAATATGGATAAATTATTCCTGGCATCAAACTTACCTAAGGAGTCCCTTCCGTTGTTATGAACGTAGTACTTACATCCAAATACCTTAAGATGTGAGATGTTAGGTGTTCGTCCTTTAATTATCTCATAGGGAGTCTTGTCCAAAATAGTTCTAAGAATTGCATGGTTAATGATATAACTAGTTGTTCTCATAGCTTGAGCCCTATAACATGATGGTAAACCGCTGCATAATAACATACTTCTACCCATTTCTTCCAGGGTTCTATTCTTGTGTTCAACCACACCATTTTGTTCAGAAGTATAAGGAGCTGAGAAATTATGCACAATCCCTTTCTCTCGACAAAAAGTTAGGAACTCTCTATTCTTAAATTTAGTACCATTGTCTGAGCTAATTGTTTGAATAGGAAGTCCTAGACTCTTTTCCAAAAGACTAGGTAAGTCATGAAAAGCACCAAATGCTTCACTCTTAGTCTTAAGGAAGAGAGTCCAGTTGAAGCGAGAATAGTCATCAACAAGAGCAAAGATGTAACGATTACCTCCTTTACATGGCGTTCACATAGGTTCTCATAAGTCCATATGAATGAGATCGAGAGGCGCCTTCGTGGAAACTACCTTCATAAGAGGAAAAGAACATCTAGTTCCTTTGGACTTTGAGCAACAAAAAGAGGTCATAGAGTCTGACTGGATTCGAGGAAGTCCATACACAAGGCCTTTGGATTGAAGCTTCTGTAGCAAATGTAGGCTTGCGTATCCCAATCGTTGATGCCATAAGTTTGACTGCTCCTTTATAGTGGCGAGGCACACTTGTCTATCTGGAGAAAAACCATGATCAAATAGATAGGTATTGTCAACTCGCTTACCTTTCATTAAGATCTCTTGGTTTGGATTTTTCACAAAACATGATGTTTACTGAAAGTAACTTCGTTTCCCCCTTGATCACATAGTTGATCTACATGGAGGAGGTTAAATTTGAGATTACCGACAAAGTTAACATTATGCACTTGGATAGCGTTAATGAGCTGAACACTAATAGTATCCTTGATTTTACCTTGTTTCTTATCTTTGAAAGATACTTTTAAACATCCATTCTTAGCATGAAGAGAGAGTAGATAAGATGGACTACTTGTCATGTGACAAGAGCAACAACTATCAATATACCACTTACTCTATACTTCATCTTTAGTGTTGACCTCTGTGCCGAAAGTTTCTACTGCCGTTAAGCATAATGAGAGTGGAAAGGGAGAGAGTTTGAATCATGATTTGGAACACCTTTGGCTTTGTTTCATCATTTAGCCAGTTGTTTAGCTTTGTTGGAATTGCTTTGTTCTTTGAAGTATTTTCTGACCAATCTCATCATTGTTGCAATTTCCCTATCCTTCATGATTCAAATATGATGAGTTATAATACATATGACAATTAAAATATACAAGCAAGCTTGATTCCTACTAGAGAGTAGGAATCAAAGAAAATGAGCGTCTTGTAGGTTTTCGACCTTCGTTAAGAACGGATCAGGTAGCTTTGATCGGCTAGCACTTATAAAAGAGTAGCTCGATCAACTCACTTAAGTATTTTGGAAATATGGAAGAAGAAAACACGTTTAAGCTAAACTCCAAGATAAACACAACAAGCTAATAAACTTGTTTGTTAGAGTTGCGGAAGGGAGTTTAGCTATAATACTTTGAACTTAAAATTGTTAGATGATAAGTTTGGCTCAAATTCAAGGATTTCCCAATGCTGGGAACCCTAGGCTTATACTAAGCTCGGGATAAAACTCACCGCTAATCAGACTATATTAAATCAAGAGAATTACAACACTCGTAAGTCTCCCACTCGATACAATCCTCGTCCAGCTCGATACAAGTGATCCAATCTAATATCAAGATGATTTAGCTCACACACTAACCTCTACCGACCTCGGCTAAGATTAGCTTTCCTTTAGCTACTACTATTACTGACTCGCTGTGGCTTTCTCCTCTCATCAAGTGAGGTTTTTCCCTAAGCACTCAACTCTCTAGCTTTCTCTCTAAAGCCTTTAGCTCTCTATGCTTCTCTCAGCTCTCATGTGCCTTACATCACCTATTCCACATATTTATACCATTTCTACACTTATTCTCCAAGTAAAGAAAATCCTATAATCTATGGAAATGATGAAGTCCACGTTGGAAATCCGTGTGACTGATCCCCTCATGGAGCGCATCAATGATTCCACACGCATTTGTGCTTCTTCTCTTGAGTAACAACCTTGCCCACGCCTACAATCATTTCTTCACCGCTTGCGCGTATCTCATTGGTCCAGCTTGGCGATCCCCATTAATCACTATCCATAGGTAGAAATTGCAAGTTCCCCTATCCTTAGCTTCTCGGCCTTCCCTTCAGTGCACCCGAATCTTCTACGTCGCTGGTGTAGGATTCCACCGTAGGACACTCTTTGGCACTTGATCCACTTGTATACTTCACTATGAGTTTGAAGCTCGATCCACTAGCTTTCAACGACTCTCTTCACTCAGCTAGTCTTTCGGTCTTAACAACTCATCACTTGGGCTTTTATTTTCCTTCGTTCTATTCTTCGACATTGCCTTGGGGAGACTCGCTTTCCCCGCTAGTCTCAAAACTAGTCTCTATCTTGTCCGCTTGTGTCAAAGCTACTCTCCTAACTCCTCGAGATAGTTCTGAAAAACTTATAACACACAATGGACATCAAATGCTATGTTTATCGTCATCAAAACAAGCAAAACGTTTAAGCTACTCAAGCTTAAACTAACAATCATAGTCAAACACTATCTTTTTTTGGCCAATTTTAATCAAATTATTTATTGTTTGGATACAATTTTAAAAAATATTTATTATATTATATAGATTAGATTTAGAAAATTAGATTAGATATTGAGAAAGATTATAAGCTATGGTGAACTACATGATATTGCAAAAGCCCAAAAGCCTAATAAGAAATAGTAATGCAGATCTTCAAATCTCGTTTGCTATTTTGAACTCATCTAACTTTTAATTAGATAAGATAGATAGATAGATTTAGATTAGATTTAAAAAATACAATAAAATATAGAACGTATTGATATAGATATATTGATTTTATTGGATAGTTTGATGTATTTTGTGAGATCAAATATTTAAATAGAAATACCAAAAAACAAGAACTAACACTAAATATAATAAGCGAACTAACACTAAATATAATAAATAAAAAATGCATGTAGAATAAGAGAATTAAAGCCATCCACAAATGAGAAGCTTGAAGTTATTTAAACTTGAAAAGTATAATAGTTATTTTATTATTATAGATGTATGATAAGCTTGAAGTTTTTAGACTTAAAAAGTATAATACTTATTATATTATTATAGATATGTAAGAGAAACCTTCTTTGAATCTTGAGTCACTTCTTCTTCAATAACCCATTTTTCTTACACATAAAACAATGTGACCAATTACCTATTTTTTACTTTTAATATCAAGATTCTTTTATAATTATTAACATTTAACTTTTGAATGATGAAAAGATAGTGATTAGAGAAACTTATAACCTTACACTAAATGTAATTATTAGGGTCATTTAATGTTATGTTACCGCTAACTTGTACCAGTTCCCTGGGACCGTGCTATGCACATGTCATTTTTTTTCCTCATTTTTCTCTATTATTATGATCAATAAGACATGTGACATACATAAGACTCGTGTAAAGCTTGATGTAGGTCAATGTTTTATCTTATATAATGATTTTGATTTATACTTCATGTAGTATAACCTAAATTTTTTTCATACAATGTTAAACATAGGTCTAATTCAAATCATTTTAAACGTCTGAATATGTTTGACAAAAGCGTATATTTATATTAATGCATAATAATATTGAAAATTTTAAAGAATGAAAATTTAAAACCAAGTAAAGGATTACCTAAAGAACGAGGTTATTACTTGAGCAGTTGAATAGAGATCTTGAATTAACCATACAAGTAGCCATCTAGAAGATATTTTAGAGATATTTATAGTTTGACTTAGCCATTATAGGATAAATTCATTAAGTTCTGTAATGTCACATTAAATGTGGGAGGAACTTGTTAAGTTTTGTGATGCCAGAACAAATGCGGGAGGAAGACAAATGATTGTAACAACGGAATGAATGATGACATGTGTGAATGCTGGTATTAATAGTCATTTGTGTTGTCATTTAGTGTTTTTCACCAATGCCAATTTTATCATATTTTGGTGTCGTTTTTTTTTTATATTTTTTAAATTTTTAGTTTTCATTTCATTGTTGTAAATTTATCGTTGTTTGATTTTAGAAATACTATATTGTTATTTATTAAATAATAAATATGTATGTAGAAGATAAAATTATCGTTTCATACATTTTTAGAAATATTTCATATTTTTTTTTTTGTAATTTCAAAAAATTACAGAAAAAGTTGTAGTTATTACAAATTACAAGTGTGACCTGTAGTTCCTAAAAATAACATCATTTATTTTTTGATGATACCCTCAAAAATTCATTTATATATATGTGTATATAGGTACCAATAAAACAATCATTTACGGTAAAACGATAGTACTATTCTAAGATGTTAGATTAGAGTGAATCAGATGGTCCAGATTAAAGAATAAAGCAGTCATTTACACCATGGAGATTGCATGCTCTTCGGACTTTTGCTAGGAGCTCACTCCCCTTATTTCCCTTTTTTATTTTGTTTTTCTTAAAGACTAAGGAAATTTCACATAAATAGCATGCTAAAACTAAGAGAAGAGAGGATTTATAAAATTTTATTTTTGGTCCTACTGCATCATAATCAAGGTGCACATGCTCAGGTTAATGTCAACAATTTGACCAATGATATCATCATCATAAAATAATTTTAGTATTGACATCTAAAGCATAATCAAGGTTCCACAAAGTACTAAGTAGGGGAATATGATAGCCAACACACTAAAAACAAAACAAAAGCCAAGGACACAAAAAACAAATGGAACAACTATCTAGTGAATATGATAACTCTTTTTTCATTTTCTTGGATTTTAGTTGTTTTTAAAGCAAACCAAGTTCAAGAGAAATATCTACAGTATATACACAGATAACCTAGTGAGATAATTACCCTCTCCCATAGTTGAAGCACACAATTTCCCTATTGTGATAATAATGAACAAAGATAAAAGAAAAGGAAAATGAAAAGGGAAAATGGAAAGAGTACCTCACTCGTCCCTAATTCTTCCAACTCATAGGCCTCCTGCTGATCCATGAAGGGTTGCTCCTGCTGCCACTCCAACTGATTGTTATAGTACTAGGAGAAGTCTTGCTGGTTGCTGCACCTCATTCCAACAATTTGCGCCTAAAGGTCCTCCATGCTAAGCCTCATGCTAGACATTTGTTGCTCTAATGATGATAGACCAGCAAATTGAGAAAATTGGGATTGCATCTGAGCATATCTCGACTGAAGGTCGTTCATCTGTGTAAGAAAATGCTCCTCCCGAACTGGTCCAGACGAACTAGCTCCTCTAGTAAGAGCTCTAGCAACAGCTAGATGTTCCATGTGTGGTACGGCCTCTGTCATACCCTCTTCAACAGCTACAACATCATTGGAAGGTATCTAGAAAGTCTTTTCGATGCATATTCAAACTCTCTTCGCAGGCGAATGCTATGAGCATTGTGTTGCCCAGAATTCCATGTCCACTTACCATGCCCACCGACATGAGACCAGCTCTGACCAGTATGTTCTCATCATAAACATAATGCCCAACTGAAACTTCCTCATCAGTCAACTCCTCCTCAAAAAATCACAAACTTCCATAATGAGTTGGGAAATCATTCCCCCAAACTTTTTCATTCCGTCGAAAATCGATTTTCCTGAAGGTCTAGTCCTTGCGTTTTTGCATGTTGCGAGAAATTGGGTGATCCAATCAGGAGTGCTCTCGCACTCTTCCATCAAGTTGTAGATATATCATAAATCATATTTGGAGAACTTGTTCAGCTCCCCCTTTCCAAATAATGCAACAACAAGTACCTTGTGGATAAGCCTCAAGCAAGGGTGGTGCAGATTATAGTTGTATTTGTCCTTACCTCTATAAGAGGCTCCAACAACTGTGATGAAGAAGCTTTGAGGAGCAGTGCTCAATGAAGCGTGTTAGTTAGGAGTAGGGTTTTTAGTGATCCTAAAAAAACTCATAAAGTTGCTCAATCGAGGCTGATCATGTCCGCTTCTTGTAGGAGAAAGTGATCCCTATAACTTCTCCTGTATTTTCATCCTTGCTCTCTTTGAAAGATATTATGAATTACTTACTCACTTTTGGGAAAGTGGGATCCATATTCTCTATAAAGCCCCCTAATCCTACACGATCGAGCATCTCCCACATACAATTGTACATCCTTTGGGGTATCAAAGTTCCTTCATGAAAGAAATTTGTAGCCATTACACTCTTCACATTAATAATATGAGCAACTGTAGGGTCCTATTATCGCCTTCATAATGAGGAAGCAACATCTGTGGAGACTCTAGAGCATTTTGATATTTTAACCAAACTAAAGCAAATCACAACCCAGAATAAGTAGCTAGTCGACACAACCAAAACCACCACACACAGTAATAATCTCCAGCACAAGACTATATCAATTGAAATAGACCAACTCTCCACTTCAGCAAATCAATACAACGAGTTAGGAAAGCCTTATAGAATGGAAGATACAATCACATTGTTCGGGGTGCAGGTAAGTATAACGTTCTATAATCTGGCGCGGTCGCGTATTTCTAGATGCAGTCACGCGTTTCTTACTACAAGTCAGTGCGGTCGTGTTTTATCATTCGCGGTAGCGCTATTCTGGGTTTGGCGACTTCATGTTGTGCGGTTTCAAGAACCTGAGATCTAGAGGTAGAAAGGGGTGGTCGCACTTGGTGGAGGAGAGATTAGGAGGACGTGGCTAAATTTGGAGCTTGGGAGGAGGTATAATGGTAGATTAATGGAGAAATTTGGAGATTGAATGTGAATGTGAAGAGATTTTAGGAGAGGATTTGGGAAAGGAAGTTGGTGGATTAATGGAGAAAGTTTATGGAGAGAGATTGTGAAGGTTGAGATGAATGAGGAAGATTGAGTCTTTGGGAAAGATGGATAAATTGGTGTGTGAAGTTGGTAAAGGGTGGGGCGGACAGATACGTTAGGGATGGGATATTTTCGTTATATATATTTTTTGTTTTATTTGAGGCAACATTCGGGCGAGGTGGTCCAGAGTGCGGTAAAGTGTCTTTACAATGCCGGGTGTGCGGTCGCGCTTTTTCGGCTTGGTCACACCTTTTCCTATTCGCCATCCCAACAACTCCTTCCTGCAAAAATACTTAAAACAAAGAAAAATTAACTAATACCTCAGGTTGCCTCCCAAGCACCGTCTTGATTTGAGTCGTTGGATCAACTTATAACTTCACTCCCAATCATTCACCACTCGGCTCCTCAAGAGCCGTCTCATCTAGAAATTCCTTTGTGAATCGTTCATGGTATGGTTTTAGCCTTTGAACATTCACCTTAAAGACATTGTGGTTGTCTTTGTCAAATAATTCCACCGAGCCATGAGGATAAACGCTAGGTAAAATATATGATCCATTACAATGAGATCTCAAATTTCTAGGAAAAAGTTGGAGGCAAGATTGGTAGGGAAGGACTTTATCTCCCGCCTTGAAGTTCTTTCTTCAATATATTCTTATCATGCCAAGTTTCGTTTTTTCCTTGTAGATTACAACGTTCTCATACGAATCCGTGCGTATCTCCTCTAACTGATGAATTTGCAGCTTTTTTAGCTCTCCTGTTGCATCCATCTCCATGTTGCACTTTTGCACTGCCCAACACGCTTGTATTCAAGTTCCACTAGAAGACGACGAGATTTTCCAAACACCAGTCTAAACGGCAACATTCCAATATGTGTCTTATACGAGGTGTGGTAGGCCCTTAGAGAATCACTCAATCTCGTACTCCAATCCTTCCTATTTGGAGCCAATGTTTTCTCTAGAATACCTTTAATCTGTCTATTGGATGCTTCAACTTGTCCATTAGATTGGAGTTGGTAAGCCGTAGAGACTCTTTGTGTGACGTAATATTTATTTAAGAGTGCGCTCATCATCTTGTTACAGAAGTGGGTTCCCTGGTCACTTATAATAGCCTTCGGTATTCCAAAATGAGAAAATATATTCTCCTTTAAGAAACATATCACCACTTTGAAATCATTAGTTTTGGTGGCCTTCATTTCAACCCATTTGGAAACGTAGTCCATCCCAAGTAACATATAAAGACTAATGGTGGTTGTGGTATTTCATGTCTACTCGAGTTTTTTCCGACCCTTTGGCATCGGTAGCAGGCTTTGCAAAAAGTATACACACACTACTACACGAATTGTTTCTTATCGTGTAAACTATTAGCCCGATGTCAATTATCCGTACTTAAAACCCCTTATAGACACAAGGGTAATGTGATATTTTACCCATATAACTTATGATCCCGGTTACTTTAGATACACTTCTCGCTAGAAAATAAAATATTGTTTCAACTAAAACTTTTAAGCTCGGATGTGTTGTTTTTGCTTACATCCGGCCTATTAAGTCCCATCCTAAAATGTGTGAACAGTCTGTAAGTCTTATCTCTGGGCTGTGTTTCGGGGTTTTCCTAACTTAAACATCCCGAAAAAAAATATGTTGTACTCACGGTCTTATAATTTTCTAAACAAAAATTTCCAAGCCCGTAGGTCTTACTCCTTTCTTCAACTTGAGACTTTTCTTTTTCGAATCATCTTCAACCTTCACAAGTAACTGCTCCCAGGAGGCTCCTCCATACTCCGACCTTCTCCTTGGCAAGCCACCACCCTGTAAGTATACCTAATTTCCCTTTTTGAGTTAGAGATTTGTATTTTCTATTCTTCTCTGTGACCTAATTCGCATTTCTCATTCTCTTCTTCAGTGCCATTTTCATTCTCTTCTTCAGTAATCCCATGTCAATCTTTTTGTGCTCGACCTCTACTTCCATCAACCTATGAGGAGGCTTCTTTGAATTTAGGGTTTTCTTCCTCAAAACTCCTAAAATTTGATGTTTAACCCTGTAAATTAGGATTTGTTGTTCGAAATTCCTAAATCAACAGTCTTCGCCCTCCCAGCTATAAAGATATGTCATCTAATTTGAAGTATTAACACATTGAAATTCTTCTTCACACTGAGTTCAAGTTCTTAAATTCCTATATTAGTTCGAGTTCCTAGTGGATTTCATGGATTTTTGGTCCTTGGTAGAGGTGGCAACCAGGCAGTATTCTGGTTGTCATGTGACTCAAGTAAAGTGAGTGAATTGGGCTGAGTATTTGTTTTTTATGTAACAAAGATCAATGACTGATATTTCTATATTGCACAGGGTTCAAATCATGTATATGGTTAGGGCCAATTTTCTTTTGTACTTAATTCGATTCACTTGGACTAGTCTCTAGATAAAAACAAATGATACAAATCAAATCTGATGTCCTGTGTTTGGATAATTTATTTCCGGTTTGCCAACTCTAGTGTTTAGTTTGCCATTTTGACTTCTTTCAATATTGTATGATGCCTTACTCTATTTTATTTACATGGTATATACTGTGTCTGTCATCTCAATGAACCCTATAATTTTAAGTTCACTACTAAACAATTTTTACCAACTCTTGAAGAGATACATACCAACAACTCAACTGAAATTACCGAAGCTGAGAAGGAGGAAGAGTTCGCCCCCTGCAGGTGTTAACACAGATCTTAGTGACAACCATTTGAAAGCTAAAACGGATATGGTCCCCATGATCTCCCAGAAAAGACACCCAAGATCTATAGGAAAAAGTACAACCTTTTGATTACCAGTTTTCAATCTGAGTTTGTCATATAACAACTATTTATTGATTTATAGTTTTTCAATATGTGATGAAAAATAAGTACAACCTTTGATAGGACTAAACCTACCACAAGTGTATGGGATCAATTGTAACTTTTCAAGTGTCGTTCCCACAAGGACAAAGTAGTATCTTTTGTAACTAAAGTGGTAAGCTAAGTCATAAGATGAGAGTTTGTTGGTTATACTACGAAAATAAGAAAAAGCAACTTTGGAAGGATATGTGAATGAGAAATATCTAGGATTACAGATCACATCAACAACTCCTTGGTAGATTGCAAGATGTGTTTAACAAAGAATAGCATGGACTTGTTTTACGGTAAACAATCAAATATATCTACTAATTTCTTTCAGAAAATAGTAGACATATATAAACTACAACTAACAACCGCTGTCGTGCAAAGTTAATCAAGTTTAGACTATTAGGCAATTAGAAACTAGAACTAGACAGGGTTAACATCTACGTTCATGCTCAGAAAAGACCAACCTAACCTGGGTTTCTATGATTATTTAGATCTCCACAAGAACAAACAAGTTTATTCGGGTTCAATTCTAGGTAGTTCGAAAATAAAAAATCTCCTTTTAGACTCATGCCATGTCTAATTGAAATCTATAGGTATCTCCTTTCAGAGTAAACCTAATACATTTCTAAATGATTACCATAATCTCAATAAGAGCCCTAGAATCAAAGAAGAAACCATGCTATCAAAGACAAACGAAGGAAGAAAATTTACGAATTCATTATTGGGATCACCCCAACCGTGGAAATATGGATTTAGCTATGCATAATGGAAGAAACAATAAAAACATCATAAGAATAGAGAAATTCATAGATCTAGATGAGAATAAGAAAAATACTTGATTCAATCTAGAATAGAACACCTCCAATCTTTGAGAAATCTTCAACAATCTCCAAAATATAAACTAGCGTTTCCATGGTGGCAAAAGAGAGGTAGAGAGTGAGGTCCTCCAAAACAAGTTTTAAAACAATCTATTTATACCTCTCAAATGATGATTACTAAAATAACACTCAAGAATCCCATTTATTACAAAATACCACAAAATGCCATGGATGACTTGCCGACTCGGGCCGACACTCGACCGAGTTAGAGGCCGAGTAATATCCCCTCTAACTCGCTGACTTGGGACGAAACTCGACCGAGTTGGAGGCCAAATTGCCACTGTTCACTCCACTTCAAAGGTTGCTCGTCTCGGCTCGTTCCTGTCCTTCCTTGACCCCTTCTTCATTAAGTTCCCACCTTTACACCATATCTCCAATTCTTTGACTCGAACACCATCATATGAACGCTCATGATCTTCCAGGAAAACGCCTCCAAAACACCTGAAATCATCAAACGCAAAAGTAGACACTGACTCTACAAAAACCTATGAAAATAAAATAAAACAAGACTAGAAAGAAGAAAAACAACTCTCTTAAGACGAAAATAAATATGACCTAAACTAGACAAAGTGCATGCTATCAGATTCCCCCAAGCTTGAACCTTGCTTGTCCCAGGTAACCAAACGACAATGAATCCAACAAATATACAAAAAACTTATCTATCCAAGTGAAATATGAACGATAAAAACAAAAGATCAAACCGAAAATAAATTCCTTCCTTGCATGTTTCTCAATCAATGACAACATCTGTTCCAACACAATCGATATTAAGCACATAGTCAGAACTCAACCCAAGAAGTACCACGTTGTCATACAATGCTTCTTTTTCATTTTTTCATTTATTCATTTTTTTTCTTTTAGATGGGTCCTTCTGTTTTACGGTCCAGAACCACTAACGAAAACTCTCTAAGCTGCCATGGAGGATCAAACCTGAAGTGATATTTCACACCACGCAGATCGCGTGCTAGTCCGACTTTTTGCGAGGAGCCTCGTCCCCCTTATTAATAATTTTTTTTTACGAAGAGGAAAGAAGCAATATAAACAACATGATAAAAATAAGAGATGAGAGTACTTATGCAAATATGAGATGAGAGGCCCTAACAAATTGTAATCAAAGTCCACATTCTTATGTCAGTGTCAAAATCTTGATCAATCATATCACCCCCATAACGCAATTGCAATATTAGCAACCAAAGCATATTATAAAGATTCACAGTCAGTGCACCATTACAACAACTCGCAAAGGAACGTGCAGGGGAAAGTGATAACCGACACACACACACAAAAACAAGACAAAAATCAAAAGAAAAGAAAAAACAAACAAAACAAAACAAAAGAAAAATGCATCTCTAAACAACCTAGATGAAATGCAAAATAGAAAATACTCCCCTCCCCCAATATTAAAACTAACATTGTCACTAATGTATAATTACAGAGAAAAAGGAAGAGAAGTACTCACAATGAACTACTCTTAAGAAGACGGTCGAGGAGGCGGTCGACCTTTGAGAGAAACTCTTCTCTCATTAGGTAGACGGAGAAGATGGTCACCATCCACCGGATCAAGATCCCAATCAGAAGGTTGCATTATAGAAGTAGAAATCAAGGTCTCCTTCAATCTCAAATTGGATGGGAGTGTCTTCAACTCCACTTTTTGTGCTATTGAGTCTCCTCCTTGGGGGAGACTTATTCACTAGATAGGGTCTCAATCACGGTTTCAGACACCTCATTAGAATATTCGGTTTCTAAGAGCACACTCTCAGTAAAGCAATACTCCAACAGATCATTAATCAAAATGGAGATCAAAGATTCTTGTGTTGCTTTGTCAACCATATCCAAGCTAGAAACATCATCTTCAAAACCAGGTTGCTTCACAGCCTTAGGAAGGTTGAATTCAATTTTCACTTCCCCAATAGAGAAGGAGAGAACACCCTTCTTCACATTAATAAAAGCACATGCGGTAGCTAGAAAGTGTGTTCCCACCAATATTGGAATGGGAGAATCAGCAGGAATATCAAGGACAATGAAATCAATCGGAATATGGAATTTGCCGAAATGGATAGGAATGTCCTCCAAAATACCAACCGAGTGTGTCGTAGATCTATCAGCCATAAGTAGTCTCATACTCACCGGTCTAGGCTCTCAGAGATCAAGCTCCTTACATATGGAAAGAGGATTGATGCTCACACTAGCACCCAAATTGCACATAGCGTTGTACGTACTCTTCCCTATCATCCTAGGAACATTATAGCTGTCCGGATCTTCAAGAGTTGGTGGAAACTTGTTTTGGATGAGAGCGCTACACTCTTGGATCAAAGCAACATTGTGATAATCATCAAGGCTTCTATTGTTGGATAGGATCTCCTTCAAGAACTTCACATAAGTTAGCATTTGCTTGAGAGCTTTGGTTAAGGGAATCTTGATGCAAAGTTTCTTCATCACCTCACGAATTTACTAAATTGTTGATCCTGTTGAGCTTGTGCTCTCCTTTGTGGGAAAGGAAGAGGAGGCTTGTAAGGTGGTGTGGCACATACTTAGGCTCGTCTTTCTCCTCTTTCTCCTCTTTCTCTTGAACCTTAGCTTCCTCAGGATCATCAATAGAAATACCTTTCTTCTTAAGATCTACCACTTTAGCATATTGAACTTTAGCATACTTAGGCTCGTCTTTCTCCTCTTTCTCTTGAAATTTAGCATACTTAGGCTCGTCTTTCTCCTCTTTCTCTTGTAAGGTGGTGTACCCTTTTGGATTGGCATCAGTTTGGCATGGGAGTTGACCGTGTGGCCTAGGAGCATTTTTGGCATATTGAGCATGCAAGCTATCATGACTGTCTAGTTTCTTGTTTATATTATGTAGCTCCTTCATAATCAGTTGAAGTGTAGACTCATAAGATGGTAGAGAACGCTCTTGATGTTGTTGTGGAGGGGGCCATGGTTGGAAACCAGGGGGTGTCTCTGAGCAGCTAGATTTTCTCCCCAGGGGAAGTTAGTGTGATTCCTCCAATTAGGGTTAGAGGTGTTGGAATATTGGTCATTCCTAGGACCCCGATTGAAGTTATTCATGTAGTTTGCCTCTCCTTGGTTTTCACCTTGAGCACTGAAACATTGGCATGATGAAATAGTGTGGTCACTCTCTCCACAAAACTAACAAACAACATTAGAGGTACCATGAGAGAATGAACCACCCCCATACTCTTTGGACTTTTGAGCCGCCAAATTCATCCTCTTGATCTCTTGTTGCAAAGTGTCTATTTGAGCTTGTTGGTGTGTATCAGAATTCACCTCATACAACCCAGCCACCTTCTTAGGAAGTGATTGATCATCACTATAATAATGAGAATGTTGAACGGTTTCTTCGATCAAATTCCATGCTTCCTCGACATCCATTGACATGATTCTACCTCCACCTGAATCATCAATAATAAGTCTGGTAGAAGTGTCAACTGCATTATAGGAGACATGTAGAAAAGTTCACTTCTCTTGCCCGTGATGAGGGTACAACATCAACATCTCCTTGAACTTCTTCCAACCTTCATAAAGAGACTCAACATCTTTCATCTGGAAGGCTAGAATCCAATTTCTCATCTCGGTTGTCTTCTTAGGAGGAAAATATTTGGTGAGAAATGCATTGGCCAACTCCGCCCAAGAGGTTACAAAGCCAGGAGGTATGACATTATACCAAGCCTTTGCTCTATCTCATAGAGAGAACGATAATGTGCGCAAGAAGAGTGCATCTTGAATTACTTCATGGATCTTCATCGTATCCATAAGCTCAGTGAAAGTGGCCAAATGTAGGTGCGGATTCTCAAAAGGCAACCTCCAAACTGATTTTGTTGAACCATGTTGATCAAAGAGGGATTGAGCTCAAAGTTACGAGCATGCACGGGAGGTCGAACCACACCTGAAACTTTCCCTCGGAGATTGGGTGTTACATATTCACCTAAGGTCATACGTGGCTGATCCAGGATGTTTTTCGGCTGATCATTATTGCCATTCACAGCCATCTCTTGTTCAATTAGATCATGTTGTTGTCTTCCTCTCATATGAAAAGCATGCCCAGGTTCGGGATCAAAGTCGTTGAGATTATTAGCGCTTAGAACTCTTCTCATGAGAAGGTAACAAACCTGAGATCAAAGACAAGAGGAAAAGGATCAAATAACACAAGAGACTTAGTCGAACTAGTTGTAGGATACAACTGAAATCAGCTGATGTCCCCGACAACGACGCCAAAAACTTGATACGGCTAAATCTACCCACAAGCGTATGGGATCAATTGTAGCTTTTCAAGTGTCGTTCCCACGAGGACAAAGTAGTATCTTTTGTAACTAAACTAGTAAGCTAAGTCGTAAGAAGAGAGTTTGTTGATTATGCTACGAAAATAAGAAAACAAAACTTTTGAAAGGATATGTGAATGAGAAATATCTAGGATCAAGGATCACCACAACAACTCATTGGTAGATTGCTAGATATGTGTAACAAAGAATAGCATGGACTTGTTTGACGTTAAGCAACCAATATATCTACTAATTCCTTTCAGACAATAGTAGATGTATCTAAACTCTAACTATCAACCACTGTCTTGCAAAGTTAATCAAGTTTAGACTATTAGGCACTTAGAAACAAGAACTAGACCAGGTTAACATCCACTTTCCTACTCAGCTAAGTCCAACCTAACCTAGGTTATTATGATTAATTACATCTCCACAAGAACAAACAAGTTTATTCGGGTTCAATTATAGGTAGTTCCAACATAAGCAATCTCCTTTCAGATTCAAGCCATGTCTAATTGAAATCTATAAGTATATCCTTTTAGACTCAACCTAATAAAGTTATAAATGATTATCTCAATCTCAATAAGATCCCTTGAATCAAATCAAACAAGAACCATCCTATTAAAGACAAACACGAGAAGAAAATCTACCAAATCATTGACGGGATCACCTAAACCCTAGAAATATGGATTTAGCTATGCATAATAGAAGAAACAATCAAAAACATCATAAGAATAGAGAAATTCATAGATCCAGATTAGAATAAGAGAAATAGTTGATTCAATCTAGAATAGAACACTCCAATCTTTGAGAAATCTTCAACAATCTCGAAAATGCAAACTAGGGTTTTCAAGGTGGCAAAAGAGAGGTAGAGAGACATCTCCCCCAAAACAAGTTCTAAAACAATCTATTTATACCTCTCAAATAATGATTACTAAAATAAGGCTCAAGAAGCCCATTTATTACAAAAATACCACAAAATGCCACTCGTTGACTCGGGCCAAAACTCGGCCGAGTTGGAGGCTAAGTATCCCCTCTGACTCGCTGACTTGGGCCGACACTCGACCGAGTTGGAGGCCGAGTATTTATCTAGCTCACTGATTCGGGCCGAAACTCGGCCGAGTTGGAGGCCGAGTTTCCCACTATTCACCCTACTCAAAGGTTACTCGACTCGGCTCGTTCCCGTCCTTCCTTGACCCCTTCTTCGTTAAGATCCCGCCTTTACACCATATCTCCAATTCTTTGAATCGAACACCATCATATGAACGCTCATGATATCCAAGGAAAACGCCTCCAAAACACCTGAAATCATCAAATGGAAGATTAGACACCGACTGTACAAAAACCTATGAAAATAAAATAAAACAAGACTAGAAAGAAGCAAAACGACTCTCTTAAGACGAAATAAACATGATCTAAACTAGACTAAAATGCATTCTATTAACCTTCTATATGAATATATTAGAACATAAAACTAATATTAAATTACATAGTGATAGTCTATATTCTCTTCCTCCATTGTGCTATATGAAATGTGTTTAGGTTCGTATTTTGATTCAAAATTGTTAATAACACTAAACGTTTTTTTGAATAATCGATAACTTTCAAATGAGGTTACTAGCCACACCGTGCAGAATTTAACATTTAACATTTGAGATTTCACATGTTATATTTCCGTATTTGACCTCATGTATATTCTCTCATGCTTAAGAATATTCAGCAAGATTCTTGTGATCTTTTTAGCTAGAAGATCGCAATTAGACAACCTTCTCTCTTTTTTTCTCATCACTTTGTCTAAACCGACAGACTTTACATTAAAGGTCCAGGTGGACGTGGTGAAGTTGACGTACCTGTTTCAGGCATTGAAGGTATACAACATATTGAGAACCGATTGTATTTCAGGTCAACCTAACTCTTTGTCGTGCTAATAGAATGCTATCTCTTCATCGTGATTTTTATATTTGAAGACATTACTTGTAATCCCTATGGAAAACATATTAAAAAACTGACTTCTATTTCATGTGTGTGCCATTTGTTTGAAGTTATCAAATATCAATTTGTCCATAGAAAGTTTCTTTAGCTTGCATGCTTTTGAGCATCTGGGTGTTTTATGGTCAATAGGATTATCTTGTATTACTATTTGTTCTTTATTTATAGTGTGTTTGTGTATTATCAAACATCAACTTTAAAGTGGTTTTTAGGTCGTTTCCCATTGCTTCTTTTGTTACCCTTGTCGAGGTTACTTACTTTTCTTTCTTCAATTAATATATTCATGGTGAATTGTCTCATGTCATTATATTGACTTGTTACTGTTTTTTGATGATTGAGCAGTCTACTGATGTATTCACCGCAATCGCTAGGTCAGCTAGCACCACTCCCATGCTGCCATTTGGAGCTGGTTGGTAGAGAGTTGGGACGTTGAACTATTTGGCACATCAAATAGAACCTCAGTTTCAATGTAAGGGTTAAGCCACAAGTTCAATTTTCCTTTTGAAGAGATAAGATAATACTCAAACTCTATCTGGTTTTTATGCAGTGATAATGCAAGCCTCTTAGCTCTAACTCGCATTGGAACAAGAAGGGTTGTGCAAATTTAAGTTGGTTTAATGATTTTTTCTCAATCCTAAGTATGTTTTATACCAAGAAATATGTCCATGACACATTTTTGTACATCTTGTCCATCTCTGATGAATTTCTTAGAGTCAAATTCTTTCTCATATCTGACCTTACAACCCATTAGAGTTTGTCATCTTGTCCAAATTTTTTATCCTTGCAAATGAGTTTATTCCTTAAAGTCATTTGAAATGATTTTCAGGTAAATTTGGCGTTGTTTTGGCTTCAATTCATCCTTCAATATTTGTTGCTATCTATTGTATTTTCTTCGCTTATGTTGGTAAGTACAACTCAGATTTCATGGATTAGTATCAAATAAAAACATATCTCACTATATATAATTAGAAGGAATTTTAACTATGAACAACACTTTCTCATGAATTAGTGTTCCATGGACAAGTATAAGATGGTAAAATTTACAGTTAAAATATATTCACATTTATTCCATAAGATATGTATCGGAACTCGTATTGCATGATGAAGAACAAGCATCACAATAACAAGAAAATGTATGTTATCTTAATTTAGGTGGAGTATAAAAGGCTCTTTATTCACATGACCTTCCAGATTTATGCTCTTTAAATGCTTCCCATTAAATCTGTAGTAGCTGATATATTTTTACTTGGGCTTCTTATTAGTTTCAGTTTGTTCACTGAGTGGAAGTTGCATACATTACATCTTTAAACTACTTTTCCACTAAAAAATTGACAGAATTTGACTTGATAGTGAAATTAGCACTCGGTTATTAGATTCTATGATGGTATGGCCCGTTTCAAGTATAGATTCCACTTATAAGTAATTCTACATTCAAACTGTATATTTCACTTATATAGCTTTGATACTATAGAATGCATGTTTGACTTATATTTACCACTAAATGCATCATGATTTTAGTATGATAGTACAAGATTCTGGAGGCAATGGTTCATGAATTGAAGAAAGAATCGTATTGTATCTCATTATTAACGTAATTGTTTTACTAGTTTCCCTTGTTGTGTTATTTTTCTAGCTCTTCTCTTGTTGTTAATATGTTCTCCCGCCCTACTGCAAGGCAAGTTAATAGCATTTAGAGTATAGAACTTGTGAGGTGTGGAAAAGAAAAAAAAAACTACTTTCTAGGGACTTGAACTAATCTAATTGAAAGCATCCCCGCCATTTAAATATTCAACTTGATGGACAAAGTTGTTTATCTTCTTCTTCAAAGCTCAGTTCTAATTGGCTTTCCAGCTTCTTCTTTTTGAGTGTCTTTTTCATTGTGGTTAGTCTCATGCCAATTGTTACACTGTAACACTCTGATCTTCATTCTAGTTTCTAAACATCTTTTTACCTATTTTTTAAGTTGTTTAGTTTGCTGATTCATGTATTTGATTGTTGTTATAGCTCTTCCGTTGAGTTCAAGGCAAGCTTAATGATGAAACTAACCAACAGTTGAGTTATGTTCCTATAATTAGCAGTAATTTAATCTAATGCAAAAGAACTTCCATTCAAGAACTTATTCTTCGCTTGTAAAAAATGAATTGTCTAATATTTGTTAGTCAATATCTGCAGGATATCAAATGTGAAAGATGATTTAGCTTATGGATTTAAAGTCGGTATTTTGCGTTGTTGGTAATAGAATCAACCAATTAGGATTATAAAATACCATATTGTTTTTGTTTATTAGTTGTAAGTTATTTAGTAGAACCTTTAGGTAAACTAAGTGTAAAATTATTTTGTAATTGTATGTTGAAATATTGATCTATGATATTTGGAGTCTTATTATCATTATCTGATTATTTAACCTGAGTAGGATATTGGGGATATGAATCCAATGGTATAAATGATATATATAGATATATTGGTTTGAATCCAATGGTATAAATGATATGTATAGATATATTGGTTTTATAACAAACATGATATACTGTGTAATTTGGAGTGTAATCAAAATACAGCACATATATAATGTTTACAGTCCCGACCTTTATATGACAATATCCTGGGCGTGTTGTACAATGTGTTTCTAAGTGGTTCAGTTTATATCCCGGAAATCGAAGAAAATAACCCCGGGCTGAATACTCTCTTTCAACCACGCCCTATTTTATGTATAGAGTCCAGGCGTATGTAAGGGATGTCCGGGTCTTTACCTTTGTATCTCGAACACCTGAAGCACGGATCTTTTTTGGCTATATCCGGCATCTATTCCCTTATACTCCCGGGCTAAAAAGCCATTTTTGTAGTAGTGGCATCTCGAGAGATGGTAGGACAATAGAAGTCTGCGTCTAACACCTTCCTAGCTGTCTTGTTAGCCCCAAAAAGCCCCCCGTATGCATGAAAATGACAAAAAAAATAAGACATATTGTACCTCATTATCCGGGAGACATCGTCGGATAATCTTATAACATAGTGTCTCCATAGATAAGGGTCATCCCAGACATACAGTTGAGCTTCTCGCTTGATTTTGTCCTTTTCAGACTTAAGAGTAATTTGGAGGAAATTCATCTCGAACAAGGTAGTTCACTACATCCATGAACCAAGGCTTGAAGGACTTGAGTTTCAAGAGCTCAAACTCGGGATCAATATGGGGAAAACCATCAGAAACGCCATCTCTATAATTTGTTACGCGGTCTTTCTTGTCAAGGAGTGGTCGTGTTTCTATCTCAGTATAGACATTATATAAAGTTTCAAATGGAAATTCAGCAAGTATCTGAGTTTTTGGTTCGTCGTCCTCCTAGATGATTCTACTGAAATGGTCAACCACCAGATTCTATATTCCCTTCTTATCCCATATTTCCACAACAAACTCACTCAACAATAAGACCCAAAGGATGAGTAGGGGCTTAGAATCCTTTTTCACCATTAAATAGCGAAATATCACATGATCTATATGGATAATCACTTTAGTGCCCAACAAGTATTGTCTAAATTTCTCAAGGGCAAAAACCACAACAAGCAACTCCTTTTCAGTAGTGGAGTAGTTCCTTTTAGCTCCATTAAAATTTGTAGAGGCATAGTAAATAACATGCATTTCTCACCCCAATTTTTCACCAAGAACCGCTCCTACAACATAGTCACACGCGTGGGACATGATCTCAAAAGGTGTAGTCCAATCTGGTGCTTGAATAATATGAGCGTCAGTCAAGTGAGCTTTGAAAGTGTCAAAAGCCTTCTTGCATTCAGTGATCAACTTGAATGTTATATCCTTATTCAATAACTAAAACAAGGGCGCTGGAATTTTGGAGAAGTCCTTCATAAATTTGCTGTAGGACCCCGCGTGACCCAAAAATGACCTTACTTCTCTACCATTATTAGGATATGGTAGAGACTAGATAACATCAATTTTAGCCTTGTCTACCTCAATCCCTTTGGACAAAACAATATGGTTCATCACAATCCCTTGCTCAACCATGAAATGTCACTTCTCAGAATTAAGAACTAAATTAGTCTCTATACATCTTTGTAGAACAAGAGCTATTTGGTCTAAACATTGATCAATGATATGCCCATGTACTGTGAAGTCAATCATAAAGTATTTAATAAAATCCTTAATGTATTTAGAAAACATACTCACCATATATCATTAAAAAGTCTTGGGCGCATTACATAGAACAAATTGCATCATGTGGTAAGAAAAAGTACTGAAAAGGCATGTAAATATGGTTTTCTCCTTATCCTTTGGTGCAATTAAAATCTGAAATAGCCTGAATAATCATCCAGGAAACGGTAATACGGTCTACCAACAAGTCTATCAAGAATATGGTCAAGGAACGATAGGGGAAATGATCCTTTCTGGTCACCGCATTTAGCTTGCGTTAATCACTACAAACTCGACAAATTGTTTGGGATCTAATGGGAACCAACTCACCTTGCTGGTTCTCATTAACTGTAATACCCCATTCTTATGGACAACCTACGTTGGACTCACCCATTGTCTATCAGAGACTGGAAATATCATACTAGCATGAAGAATTTTCAGCACTTCCTTTTTTACCACCTCTATCATTTATGGATTTAGTCTCCACTAGGGCTGTCTAGAGGGCTTTGCTCCTTCATCTAACAGAATCCTATGCATAAATGTGGAAGGACTGATCCCCTTAATATCTGCAATGTTCAACCCAAGAGTTGTAACATTCCTTTTCAGCACCCTTACCAACCTTTCTTATTGCTCTTCTGACAATTTGCTAGATATGCTTACATGGAGAGTATCATTCTCACAAAAAAAAAGCATACTTAAGGTGTCCTAGTAGCTACTTGAGCAATTCAATTTGTGGTGCCTTCAACTTAGATGGGAGATGCTTGTCACCCTCTAAAGTCAGTGACAGGGCCCCACCGGCCAAATACACCTCAGTTGCATCTAAGTTTTCCAGCATCCTATGCATATTGGGTGCTAGGTCTAAATATTCCGAAGTTTAGTTATCAATGCTATTTTGCATGATAGATTTCAATGTGTCTACACTATATATATTGAAAGAATTTTGCACAATGGAATCAAACACATCAATAGAACAAATAGAAGCAACAACCTCAATGGGGTGTTTTATGGAATCAAAAATATTAAATTTCGCATTCTCCTCATCAAATTCTAAATTTAGAGACCCACTTGCTATATCAATCATTGTACAATCCGTTCTTATGAAAGGTCTACCGAAGAGTATAGGTGCAACTTGTCCATAATACTCCATATCTAACACAAAAATATTAGCAAGAAAGAATAACGTATCAACCATTACCAGAACTTTTTCAACTACTCCTTTGGGATATACAGTGGATATATCAACTAGTTGAATTACTATTCCAATTTCATCCAAAGGTGCCAATCCTATAAGATTATACAAAAAATAGGTATCACATTCATAGACGCACCCAGATGAAGCATAGCTCTTTCAAAATGAGTTTCACCTATAAGACAAGGAATACTTACCGTACTGGGATCTCTTCACTTCTTAGGCATACAACTTTGGAATATAGCTGATACTCGCTCACTAACCATAACCTTATCCTGTCCCTTCAGCTTTTGGTTCCTCTTTACCGTGCATAGCTCCTTCAAAAATTTTGCATAATGATGAATGCTCTTAATTAGCTTGAGTAAAGGGATGTTTACCTCACACTTATGGAATGTCTCAAAAAGCTCCTTGTCGTTCTCTGGTTTCCTTCTGTCTTTCAGCACTTCAGGAAAGGATGTTGGGGGTTTTAGGGATCCAAGTGGTGGAAAGTTTGGACGCACATAATTGATTTGTCTCAGCTTGAAGTCACCACGCGGATCGTCCATCTCCTCTTCAGAATCAAGTGGCGCAACAGGAACACCTTCTTCAGTGTTCAACGACAAAGAAGGGCCATTCTCGGAGGCAGCATAGATTCAGGCGTGCGAATCAGAGACTTGATTATGCGGGTCTCTAGATGGCTCGGAGCAGTCACGCAATTCAGGGTGCGGTCGCGCACCATTTTCCGGAAAAATCATCACCTTGGTGCGGTCGTGCAGATGGAAGATGAGGCCGCGTGGGTCTACAGAGGAGTTGACATGGTCACACTTCTCATGGACGCGGTCGTTCCCTTGTGCAGAGCCCTCAGTCCAATCACATAATTCAGGGCGCAGGCGCGCACCTGCTATCTCATCAGCTACGATTTCTTCATCAGGAATAGATGTTTTCTCCAAATCTCTTCCACTTCTTAATGTCACAACAATGACATTCCAACAATTTGGTTTTACTGTGGTTTGAGATGGTAATGAATGGGACCGTTTGTGCTAGATTAGATACTATATATGCCAATTGCCCAATCTGTGCTTCCATGTTCTTTATACTTGCTTCGGTAGTCTGGATATGAGTTGTAAAATGTTTAGTCAGCGAGTTCAGCATATCTACATTTGATGGTCCAGTACTAGGTTGAGGATAACGAGGTTTCCACCTCTGTTGTTATTCAGGATGGGGTTCAATCTGGTCACGCTATCTGAAATTTGGATGATCTCTTTACCTTGGATTATAATTATTTTGTTGTTGATCATTTTGATTGTGTGGAGGTCCATATCCACAAGCATCATTAACTTCAATAATTTCATCTTCTGAAGCTTAAGACATGCGTCAGAGTGGTGGGACGGATTCGAACACACTCCACACACTCTTGCTGGTTTTGTCCAATCTTAGGCACTAGATTAGCAAGCATCTTCTTAACTTTAGCATGATTATTAGAAAAGTCAAGGTTGTCCGAGATCTCGACATTCACTCCTTTGTTAGTGTAAATCATGCCAAAATTCCTAGTACTTTCTTCCCTATCTTGCATCTTTTCCATGGCATCCTCAGGGGTCACGTTTAGAACGCTCCCATCAAAGGCGACATTGATCATTATCCTTTATGAACCCAGAAAACCATGAGTTAGAAATAGTACCAGGTCATCAGATTCATATCCATGGAAGGGACAACTATCACACGACCCACTGAAACGCTCCAGTTAATCATAAATGGATTCGTCGTCTCTCTGCTCAACTTGGGCAATCTCTTTCTTTATTGCATTTTCTTTCTTCACTGCGAAGTATCTATCCAAAAACACCTTGTGAAATTTCTCCCAATTGTCTATGGACCTGGTAGGTAGTTGGTAGTACTAGGACCTGGCGCTATCTTTTAGAGTAATTGAATGCTCTCATCTTGACCTATTCGTCAGTAACATTCGTTGTTTCTTTGTCATGTAGATATCATGAAATTGGTCTGGATGCATGATTGGATACTAACCATCCAGGCCATTGAACGTGGGGAGCAAATTGATTACCCTATACTTCAGTTCGGATGACACCCACAAGCAAGAGGTGGTAGAATGATTGTTTGTGACTGTTGTGTCAAATTGGTAGTAGTATGCTCCCTCAATGTTCGATTTCCACCATTGTTATTTTGCGTAGGTGCCTCTTACTATGCTTCAAACAGTTCCCTCAAGCCATCTACAACTAGTCTTAGTTGAGCTAATTGTTTTTGGGTATCCGCAAGATCCCTTTACTAAGGAGTCAGAGTTGTGAATTGTTCGTCAATCTGATCGTCGTCACTATTTCCTGGTTCAATCATGGATCTCTTCTCTCTATGACTTATATGGGGAGTCCACTCAATTTCTAGATTAATATCAAAAAGAGGCTGATCAGTAGCACGGGTGTTGATCAGTTACTAGTCAACACCAAAGTTAATCAACGTAAAAAACACAAGAAAAGAAACTTTGACTCCCCGACAACAGTGCCAAATTTGACGGGCCATAAAATGTGTGTCATTATGCCCAATCAAAGTAATTATCCTAACTAGCAACTCTACAATACTAAAGAGGCAAGAAAACCACAGGGAGTCAGATTTTCAATTCTTGCGTATCCAATGTCATTAACTATAAAGTAACCAGGGGGATTTTGTATGCAACTAAACAAACTGAACTTGATTATGAAAGTAATATGAGAAAGCACTTCATTCAAAAAACATCCACACAACAAATTGGTAGGTTGATCATTGACAACTATTAACTCTAAGTTTAACAATTCATATGGTTGTCCAAATCTCTGTTCTTATACAGTTATTAGTTCAACAAGTCCTAATAACCCTTACTAAGCTATTTAATAACGAAGCAGCAGTGAACTTAGGAATACATAGGCGCATGCAGTACTATTAACTTAACTCGATATTTGACATGAGATCAACTCTCTCTCCATTTGCAATCCCAAATAGATCATGCAATTGATTTGTTACACAAAGATAAAACCTTTCAATTGATTTTCTCTTTTACCCTGATGTAACTTTACCCTTTCCTCTTCTTCTCTATCCTTGTTCGTTCTTCGCACAATCCATCTTCAATGCACCTTCGTCCTCTCCCATGGAAAGGGCGTTCTCTCATCTCTGGAGGTTGCTCGATGGAGTCGGAATCGGCGACACCTTCGTCCTCTTCAACAAGTTCCAAATCAGGAGCGTCATCACCAACCGTCCTGCTAGCGTGATTCGGGATATGAAGTTCGATTTCTTCTATGCTCCGGACTTTCTGCCTACAGACTTGTTATCCTTCTAAACTAATGATGCGATACTCTATCTATTGTTGTTTGAGGTTCGAGTATTAAGTAGATAGTTACAGTCAATTTTTATGTGGATATATGTTGTTTACTGAGTACCTTGATTTCCAATTTCAGTACCTCTTTCCTTCTATTGTTCTTGATTGTGCTGATTGAAACCTTGATTTATTAGCACTTCATGCTGGTGATTATTGAAGCTTTTCCAGTTCCAGTGCATCTTTCTTGCAAACAACTTGTTCCATGAAATGCCTAAGTGAGAAACTAAGTAAGTAGGTCTCATATTTTATCAAACAGTTGGGTGACATATTCTTGATGAAATGAACCTACAAGTAAGGTATGTTCCTTTTGCAAGCTCCTCAAGCTTTTAGGTTGCTTTAGAACGAACATGTGAATAAGTTATTGGCCTTACTGTTTTTAAGTACTACTTCTCATTGGCTTGATTTTTATATCTGTTCTAACCTTACTGTCCTTGTAAGATAAAGAAGAAGAAGATTTGTGTGTAGATGTAGAACTTGGGTTTTCCTTAAACTCTTCTCTTTGGCCCGGTTTCTCTTAACTTATAGTTGGTGCTTTTGCAGCTGCATATACTGCCTTACTGTCCTTATCAGATTCAAAAGAATCGCCCTTGTGATCTCCACACTACTAGGTGCTCTTTTGTCCCCTTCTTTTGTAGGTTTAAATCGTATTTCTTACTGTTAACTTGAGTAGTTAATATTTGGAAAATATTCTCATAGTTACCCTTATAAATTGGCTAGTTTCGTGATGGAATTGTGGATCTCTACTCAGAATTCTTGTTGTAAGTCCTTCAGTTTTTACAACAGTAACAATGTTTCTACTGTCGAAAACTCTAATTTGTAGTGATTTTATAAATTTCTATTAAAGGTTCATATAAATTTCTATTAAAGGTTCATATAAATTTCTATTAAAGGTTCATAAATTTCTATTGGCAGTACATATATTTCTATTAAGGGTTCATAAATTTATATTGATGGTACATGAATTTTTATTAAAGGTTCAAAATTTTATATTTGCGGTACATGAATTTCTTTCACAAAATTCCATTGGAGATTCACGTATCTTCAATCTCATTAGTTTTCTTTTTGATTCACGTCTTATTTAGCTCATGATTTTTTTTTGGATGATTAAGATAGTTTTTCAGGTCCATGAATTTTTTATAGTAAGTTCATGAGTCTTGTTTTATGGCATCACTCACCTATTTACTAATTCCTGAGATTTTACAACTCTTTTAGAATTTTGTGATCGGACACGATCTTTATATGGTTCATAAATTTATATTGACTATACATGAATTTTTATTTAAGGTTCAAAAATTTATGTTGGGGGTACATACATTTCTATTAAAAGGTTCATAAATTTATATTGGCGGCACATAAATTTATATTAACGGCTCATCAATTTCATATTGGCGGTTCATGAATTTCTTTCACAAAATTCCTTTGGAGACTCACGTCTCTTCAAGCTCATGAGTTTTCTTTTAGATGGTCATGATATTTTTTTCACAATCGATTATCTTTGTAGTAGTTGTACATGAGTTTTCTCTTACAAGTTCACACACCTAATTAGAAATAATGAGATTTTTAAAGTCTATAAGAATTTTAGTTGTTTTATTTCTATATAGAATATTCATAAATTTTATATATAAGGTTCATCAATTTATATAGAAGGTTAATGAATTTTATATTTTATATCTCAAAAGTTTTATATTTTATGTTTTATACTCAAGGTTCATCAGTTTATAGTAAATGCTCATCAATTTATACAGAAAGGTTCATCAATTTATATTGAAGGTTCATTTACTGAAGGTTCATCAATTTATACAGAAAGGTTCATCAATTTATATTGAAGTTTCATGAATTTATACTGAAGGTTCATCAATTTATCTTTACAGAAAATTTATATTTTATATTTTTGGTTCATCAATGTATATAGAAGGTTCATGAATTTTATATATGAGGTTCATCAATTTATATAGAAGGTTAATAAATTTTATATTATATATTTTTGATTTATCAGTTTTTATATTGAAAGTTCATTAATCTAAAATTCTATTATAAAAAATTATAAATCTAAATGAATTATTATAAATCTAAAATTCTATTATGAAAATTTATAAATGTGAAAATCTGTATTAAATTCATAAATTTATATTGAAGGTTCATGAATTGGTATTGATGGTTCATAAATTTGTATTGATGGTTCATAAATTTGTATTGAAGGTTCGTAAATTTTCTGTAATAAAATTTATACTGCAGATTCATATGCTTTTTCGTTTCAGTCCATGGTTTGTGAATATATGTTCAAGGTTCATCAATTTATATACAAGGTTGATGAATTTATTTCAAAGGTTCATAAATTTCAGGATGAAGGTTCATTAGTTTCATAGCCTATGTAAGATTCAAACATTTGTGTCTAGTTCTATTCAACCTGTTTGTACAACTTTTTTATGGCATGTTGCTTATTTCTATAAAAAAAAACTTTTACAATTTGATACGAAATGTAATGACTCAGCTCTACTGATAACTTTTGATATGGAACATCGGATTCAACCTAGTCTCTATTGATAAAACCAAAACAGGAACTATCCACAAACTCCGATCTCACACCAGGATCTATTCCAACTTCATGTACATGCTTTATCTTGTGAATACAAGCTTCTTGGATAGGCAAATACGCAAAGGATTTGGCAGTAATATCCACAAATGCATGATTCACATTAATGAGAAACATTGTCCCTTTCACCTAAGATACAAAAAATTCAATTAAACATTGTTGCATGTGCCACTGCATAAAGCAGCTGATGTGAGATTACGGGATGAATGTAGCGATGTACTAGCTTGATCAAACCCATAACAAAGACACAAATCATCCTAGGGCATGAAGATGTCTTATTTTTCAGCAAATGAGTAATATAAAACAGAATAAAGCATATTCCGATTGACAACAAAAAGAATGTAATGAAAAATCAGCAAATGAATACAAGGAGACTGATTTGCTGAAAATGGAGAAGCCCTAATGTTACATGTCTACAAAACATCACAGAATTTGATTCTTATAGAATCTAAAACAAGAATTTAATTGATAGTTAGCAATGGAGAAGCCCTAATGTTACCTGCCTACAAAACTTCTCTAAAAAGCCATTAAATAGTCATATACATAGCTGAAATTGTAGAGTGGAATGCAGCCACACGATAGAAATATAACAATCAGGAAACAAATGCAACTAAGAATATAAGCAGGCTTGAATTACCATCAAAGGAGTACCTGTCTGACTGATGAACAAATCTATGAGTTAGGTACAAGAAACCCATGTGTTTCCAATATCTAACACCAAAGTTCATAAATATCCTCATGTTAGTCTCAAGAGTACCAATTTTTTTCTGTAGACATAGAATTTGAGATATATTGTTTCTACCACGTAGTGGATAAAAAGGATGCCTATAAGGAAGAATAGAGGATTCATAGCTGACATAGAACAGTGCTCTATTGTACTTCGATAAAAAGCCACAACATCTGGATTATGAGCAAAAAGAGAGTGCCTCGATCATTGTAAACACTTGTGCCCAAAAACTTACTCAACAACTACATTGTGCAATCTCGAAATAGACAATGAGTCAAAAGTAACTGAACCATTTTATCGAACATTTAGAGTGCACACCTAGAGGAGGATTAATTCCAATTTACTTATAACTATCATGGTGATTTAATGGAAGTTCTACAGCTTTAAAATTTTCATTCTTTTGAATATCACATCCTCTAATATCCTAGTGGAATTTGGAATTATAAAAATCCAAGGTTTCAAAGGATATCATGACAAAGAAGATGAATACCTGGTTGCTGGCTAGGCGGCGCGTCAAGAAGGGTTGACCGGAAAAGGAGAACAGTGAAGTCGGTTGGGCTTTGATTACTTGGCCGACATTGACAAGTGGCTTCTTACGAGTGAGGCACATGGATAAGAAGAGGAAGCAAGGGATTAGGAGACGACAATGAAGATGGAGAAGGAGAATAACGGAGGTGAACTAGAGACGGTGATGAGCGAAGGTGGAGGTGAAACAAACAAATTTTCGGCGATTGAAAGAGATCCAGCAAGAGGTGAAAATGGGATGCGGAGGAGATCTATCGGCTATGGCAGAGGAGCTCTTTGGAAGAGAGGGAGGACCGATGTTGTTGAATGAAATGTAGAAAGTCCATAATGCCCTTTTTGGTATAAATCTCTTAAAGTTGTGGTAAAGGAGGACCGTCAGATGAAAATAAATGAAGGGCTGAGACATGTACTCACCTAATCACTTTTAATGAGTATACTTATTTGATCCTCACCGTATATTACATAATGAAAATATGTGGAAGTTTTTATCTCCATAGATAAGTGATCACAAAGTTTTGTTTATGGACATAAAGCAAGTAAGTGAGGAGAAATATGTGACAAACGAATAGGTTATAAAAGACATGTAGAATTAGACTAAAGATATGTTATAATATGACTTATATAAAACAAAAAAGAAACATGTTCTAATATGTTTGTAACTAAATAAAATAATTATATCGAAAATCTATTATTATTATTCAATCTATCCTAATTATTAGGATCTGATCATATTTTTCCAGTCCAAAATTAATTTATGTCCGTAAACGGTATTTGGTAAAAGTTATTATACTATCATTTCTAAATATAATAGAATTGATTTTAATCTTTGAAAAGTGTATGAAACTTTTCACACAATATATTCTAAAAGATTTAATAATTTGAAAATCTTTTGATCTAATTACTTTTTAAAATGCAATAGATACTTATTATTTTGCTACGACCACACAATTACTTTAACCTAATTAGATTTTAAAATTTTAATGGATGTAAAATGGTATTTATTATTTCAAAGGTAGAATTAACTTATCAAAATGGAAAATTGACTAATTTACACTAAGACATTTAGTTTTTTTTTTGCAATTTGTAGATTAAGGCAAAGTATTTCTATCACGGAAGAAATATATATGAGGGGTTAATGGATTCAACCAGTTACATGAAGATAAGGAGATACAGAGGTTTACAATTAACACATTCAATGTATTAGGGTTCTTCATTGGGGTAGCAGGGCGTAATGTGGAGCGAACGGTATTGACTATTTTGGAATGTTAATTGAGAATCTTAAACCACATATTTAGTGATATCCAACACCCCTAATTATTCTCTCTATATATACTACAAGGTTGTGGTATGTGCTTCACGCGAGCTATAGTAAAGACTTGAATATATGTTATTATTATACTTTGTTGTTGGCATGAGGACTCGAGTGTAGATGATAATTCATTCTTATTATATTTTTTATAGTGTATCATAAATACAACTTCTATGTTATCTTATTATTATACTTTATTTTTATTTGTTACTAATGAACTATATTTTTGTTAACTCTATATATTTTAAAATTTTGCAATAAAGGATAAAGATATATGTACTCCCTAGTTTATAGAGTTGATTTACAATTGTAAAAACAATAATTATATTATAACCATATATTTTTTATAAATAATAATAATACAATAAAAAATATTATATGAATATTGTTAGTTTGGTTTTAATCGAGCTACATTTTCAAAGGTCCAATAACCCTATCTAATTGAGTCCAAGAAAATGATTCTATAAAAAATAATTATACAATAAAAATACTATATGAATATTAGTAGTTTGGTTTTTGTCGAGCTACATTTCGAAAAGTACAATAACCGTATCTGATTGAGCACAATAAAATGATAATCATTTACTTTTTACATATATAAGAGGGTTAATATAAGTAACTCAAAATAATTAATGGTGTATTAGTGTCTTTTTTATATCTTAAGTGGTACAGTTAATGGTTATTGGTCATTTAGTGTTTTTTGATACGTCCAAAATTATAGTATGTAATGTAGAACTAGGACCTTCGGGTCCGTGCTATGCACAACCCATTGTTTTTTATTAATTTTTTGTAAGCGTTTGCGTGTTTCATGTTGCATACACATTATTTTGTGTTTTTGCTTTTTGAGTTTCCATTTTTTATTGTCATGTTGTATTATGATATCGTTTTTTTAAAAAGTTTTTTTCGGTTTTTATTTATTTATCCTATTTGGTTAACATGGAAACCTTTTTTTGTGTGTGTTTTGTACTTCATCCATTATTTTATAAGAATTCAATTCCATAATAAAAAAATAAGCTTGTTAGAAAGACTACCTTATTTTATCCGAGTAACATTTCCTTGTTTAAATTTTCTATATTCACACATTTTTTTCTTCCCTCAAGTATTGTGTACCTCACCCTTTTTTCTACTATTTTTTTTTTGTTCATCTTATTTTTTCTTTATTTTTGAATATTTATCTGTATTTGGTGGGTAATTTTTTACCGTTGGTGTTCTCAGTTTCTTTTTCTTCCCTTAATAATAATACCGTGTATTATACTTTTTTCCTTTATCTATGTATTTTTATTTATTTATTCTCATTTTTTGGTCCATACACCTTACTTTGTTCAATGCCATTTAGTATTACCATCATAGAAGAAAAAAATAAATGAGGTTTTAATGCATTCAACCAATTAAGGAAGATCAAGAGTCACATTTAGTGTTATTTTACAATCTTCAATAGGAATCTTAAACTTCACATTTACTTTTTTGTACCACCCTTAATTATTCGATATTCTAGAGGTTGCGGCTCGTGCTTTGCATGAGCTATAGTAAAGACTCAGAATATAAATTGTGGTTTGGCCTTATTATATACTTTTTTATAATGTACCATTAATAATCTATTATGTTATTATTATACTTTATTGTTGACATGAGGACTCGACTGCAAATGATAATTCATTCCTATTATACTTTTTTCTATAATCTATCATAAATACGTCTTATATGTGATCTTATTATTATACTTTGTTTTATTTGTTACAGATGAACTATTTTTTGCTATCTCTATATATTTTTAGTTTTTTAATAAAGGATCTAGATCTATGTACTCCCTAATTTATAGAGTTGATTTATAATTGTAGAAATTAGGATTATATTATAACCATATATTTTCTATAAAGAATAATAATACAATAAAAATACTATATCAATATTGTTATTCTAGTTTCATTCGAGCTACATTTTAAACGATCCAATAATCCTATCTAATTGAGCCCAAAAAAATGATTCCTATAAAGAATAATAATACGATATAAAATACTATATGAATATTAGTAGTCTGATTTTAATCGAGCTACATTTCGAATAGTCCAATAACGATATCTAATTGAGCCCATGAAAATGATAATCATTTAATCTAATATACTATAATCTTAGGGGATGCAAAAAACACTAAATGTGATTCTAATACACATTAATTATACCCTAATTATATAAAAGGCCCACATTTAGTTGTAGAGGAAGAGGAATAGGCCCATTCATACATCCATTTTGTACGGGCCTATTTTTCGGTTAGTTAAAGAAAGGCCCACAGTCTTGCTTCATCGTCTACGTATTTGATCGGCTTGTGTTTCAATTTTTTCAGTATAGGCCCACATTGTTTCTTCACCATCTTCAATTTAGTATATGGAAGTTCGAATGTCATGAAGCACATTCAGTGTACTTTGGGATGCCGTTTTTAGATATACTATAAAGTTGGGTGTGCTAAAAAATACTAAATGCATCATAATGACTACTAATGACTAATACTCAATCTAAAAAATTATAATCAAAATCAATAAATTCTTATTTGTGTCATCCACCTAATCCCAACAAATAGAATAAGCCCACTGGATAATTCAATTATCGAAATATTTGAGCCTCAAATATTTGAACGTCTAATTATTCGCAGCTATATCATACAAGATATATATATCACTGAATCATCTGATATGAGAGTATTCTTATAATATAAATAGATATTTGTAAATACAATAATAGATGATTATAATATTATAACTACACCTATTTAAAATTGTATAAAATAAATTAGAATTAGACCTACATGAATATATTTATAGTATTAATATTAAACCTATTTAACATTGCATGAAATAAACTAGAATTACACCTACGTGAAACATAAATTAAACTCATCACATAAGTTAAAATATTGACATATATAAGGCTCGTGCGAAGCACAGTCAACAAGATTCTAGTTTTTACATATATAAGAGGGTTTAGATAAGTAACTAAAAATAATTAATGGTGTATTTAGTGTTTTTCTCATATGTTAAGTGGTGTAATTAATGTCATTGAGGTAGTCATTTAGTTTTTTCAACACATTTAAAATTATAATATAGGACTATTTTATACTTATATAAGAGGGTTTCTATAAGTAACTCAAATAATTAATGGTGAACTTACTATTTTTCTTATGGTGAATTTACTATATTTAGTATATAACAAGGTTGCTAAGTTGTGTAATTAATGACTATTAGGATAGTCATTTAGTGCTTTGACACACCTAAAATTATAAAATAGTAGAAGGTTGTGGCCCATGTGAACCACGAACTACAGTGAAGACTTGAATATAGATGATAATTCGTCCTTATTATATATTTGCTATAGTTTATCATTTATATTTTCTATAGTTTATCATTAATAATTTAATTATGTTATGTTATTATTATATTTTGTTGTTAATATGAGGTCTCGAGTGCAAATGATAATTCATTTTTATTATATTTCTTTCTATAATGTATCATCAGTACATATTCAATTTGGTCTTATTATTTTACTTGGTTTTTATTTGCTACTAATGAACTATTTTATGTTATCTCTATATATTTTAGTTGTTGCAATAAATGATCTAGATATATGTACTCCCTAATTTACATAGTTGAATTATAATTGTAGAAACTGAAATTATATTATAACCATATATTTTTTATACACAATGATAATGTAATAAAAAATAATATATGAATATTGTTAGTCTGGTTTTGGTCAAGCTACATTTCTAACGATCTGATAACCCTATCTAATTGAGCCAAAAAAATGTTTTCTATAAAGAATAATAATATAATATAAAAAATTATATAGTAGTGTGGTTTTAGTCAAGCTACATCTCCAAAAGTCTAATAACCCAATCTAATTGAGCTCAAGAAAATGATAATCATTTACTTCTTAAATATATAAGAGGATTTTTATAAGTAACTCAAAATAATTAATGGTGTATTCAGTGTTTTTTTTCTTCTCATATGCTGAGTGGTGCAATTAATGAATAGTAGGAGAATCATTTAGTATTTTTTGACACCCCTAAATTTATAGTATATAGGATCATGATTAATTTTTACACATATAAGAGAGTTTATATAAGTTACTCAAATAATTAATGGGACATTTAATTTTTTGTATATACTAAGTGTAATTAATGTCTAATAGAGGAGTAATTTAGTTTTTTATGACACAACTAAAATTGTAGTATACTAGGGTGTACTCACCCGTGCTTCGCACAGGCTTTGATAATTTTTTCTATTTCTTGTATTAAGCGAACCCCAGTTTATATGATATGCGTTTTTCCGTGATCATATTTGCAATTTTTGAGTTATTGTTATTGATGAGGCTAAATAGATGTTGTGCCTATCAAAGATACCCAGCTAACGAATCCACTAGTAAAGTGGTAAGCAGGGGTCGAATCCCAAGAAAGCCAGAACGATAGTTTATTTCGTATGATGCTACCAAGTAGTAACAATTGGGGGTTTTGTATGTGATCTTAATAACTAAGAAATTGAGCAAATATAAAAGCAATATTGGTTGGGTTGTAAGCAATTATGGGTATGAATCTCACTCCTTCTAGCATCAGCGCATTATTCAGTTGGAATGTTGATCATCGAATTCTATTAATTTATGTTTTGAATGGGTTAATCTGGTTGTCCTACTCATTGTTCGTAAATAGCAACTAGTCCAAATAGTCCTAGAGACCCTTATTGTAAGCAATAACCAAGGAAATCCAGAGATTCAAAAGCACAACATCATGAAGATCAAAGATAAGTAGGCCTATGCAATACCATTGATAAATTGTCGATACTCGACACAGTTTTATAATCTCTACACAATAAGCACTCACAAATAGTCTATGCAAATTCTGCTCGCTACCTAAAGATAAGACTTTTCAAATCGAATTATCAAGCCTAGCAATATGATGGATAATAATTAACCTAGTTTGCAACCTAGATAAAATCAAGATCAATCAATGAAATCAATAGAGCACAAGAGATCATAAAACAATCCTGAAATTAACTTTAGAACATAAACATTAGAATTCTCATAACAAACCAAGAACAATGGCTTCAGCCTAAAGAGTGAACTATAAAGAACTTAGCCAGACATAGCCATTAAAAGAAATGAATACATATGGATGAATGATGGGAAAACAAACCAGGGAAGATGGTGAAAGTGAAACAAAGGTGGAAGCTTTCTTCTTGGCTGCTGCTGAATTCTCCTAAATGAAAGTGTGAAAGAATAATTAAGTAAAGATCAATCTAACCTAATTTCCTGAGGCTTATATAGTCTTTAATAAAAGGGAATAAAAATAAATGAAAATAAATAAAAAGATGTGGAAATAACTAATAAAATCTCGGATCAAATCTTCAATTAATGGATCGTCCGTGTGCACGTCACGATCGTGACACAGGGGTCGCGATCGTGACTTTGCTCCAGTTCTCAAGTTCGTGGATGGTCGCGATCGTGATAGAGAGTCTCGGTCGTGACACCTCAACTGCGACCAAGTTGCGATCGTGACATACCTGTCTCGGTCATGACGTCTTCAACTGAGGCTGAATCCCGATTGTGATGCTTCATCTCGGTCGTGACTTCTTCTCCTGAGATGGTCTTCGGTCTTCTACAAGCGTTGAGGCAGCTCAGCTTCGCCTCTTGGCTTTTCCTGGGGTGTAGGCGTGGTATACTTCCTCTAGCTCCATCCCGAATGCACTAAAAGTGAGCACAACCGGGATCTCCATGATAAAACCACTCAAAACCGCTTACGAGCATCCCGCAAATCCATAAATGAACTCCAAACCGGATTCCGGGAATACCACTCGTTAAGCACCTAAACACCACTAAACCTAATCTAATAGTCGCTAGTTAACACCATACAATAAGCTCCTATCAAACTTCCCCACACTTAAACCTTGCTCGTCCTCGAGTAAGCAAAATCAAACTCACTCCTCCTATAATCACAAAGGTCTGTAGTAAGTGTAGAGACAGTCTGCTAGCGACTATACTTCGAACTCCAAGTGTAAACGAGCACTAACCTATCTCCGATCTATCTTCTTATCTCTCCGAGATGACCTACCCAAATCCCTCCTTATGTCTCCACTTCATATGTCACCACTCCATAACAATAATAAAATCAAACCAAGTGATGCGCAATAAATCACAAGCGGACTCCTAATCTCCTCTAAGGGTAAGGGTACATAAATAATGATAATAATGATAAAAATCGAGTCTCCCACTCGCTTATACACTTCCTATACCTCCTCTTCAATTAATGTCCTAAACCACTAATCAATGTAATCAAACCATACATCACAACCACCGATCCTAATCAATAAATCTGCATAGCACAACCACAACAATATGCATCCAACTCCAAGAAATAGAAATCTAATCCTAGAATCTAATACAACCGCCAATAGTGTGTATTAAATCTAATGAAATAGTGAAAGGGTGAGCATGCGAAGTATGGATGTCAATAAGCTCAAAAACAGAGGAATAAAAGGCTAAATACTAACTTCTTATCCCTCCTTGGTGAATCCTAAAAACCCGAGACAATCCTTCAACTCCCTTCTTATGTCTCCGACGCCAATAAATGATGCAATCAATCAAATAATCACAAACAATCTAATCCCGGCTCCCTTTCGGGTTTTCACCAAAATTCTAGAGTGGTAGGAACTATTTCTTTTTCTTTTCTTTTATTTATTTTTCAAGCACCCACCTTTTCCTTTTTATCCATTTTTACTTGCCTGGTTCTTTTTATTTTTGTTTTGTTTTATTTTATTTTTTTGTTGGAGCCTCCCTTTTCGATCCAATCACTTTTTACTCTCCTAGGTTTTTTTGATTTTTTTTCTTTTCTTTTTAACAATGATAAATGCAAAGGTTCAGAGAAATATCTGGTAACGACTCGATAGAAAAACACAAAACACATCAGCAGAATAGACTCGAAAACATAAACAAACAAACAGCAAAATAGCAAAAACACCAAAAACAGCACCAGCATACTCCTCGACAAGTCAACTCCTCTCCCCATACTTGAATCGCGCATTATCCTCAATGCAGCAAAAGAGGACACCATAAAAGGGAAGAGGAAGAAGATACATGGAATGCTGTGGTGCTATCTCGGTCGTGAGGAGTAAACGGGGGGTAGTGGTCGACCGCATCACGACCGCGACATAGTGTCACGATCGTGACACGAGTAGTTGTGTTATGTGATCGGCATTTTTCCTCCTCCGATGACCTCCTGATGCTGGTTCCGTGATTTGCTTGTATAAGAAAACAAAAACAAAACAAAATAATGGGAGAAAAGTTAGTAATGCTCCCTCGGGTTGCCTCCCAATCAGCGCCTTAGTTAACGTCACGGCACGACGTAGAATAAATCAACCAGCGTCTTTCGGTCCCTTTAGAACCTCTGATTTTAGAATTTCTTGTAAGAACCAGTTATGGAAAGGTTTGAACCTTGGACCGTTCACCTCTGTGACTCTCCATCCTAGCTTCACCTTTTTCTCCTTACTTTCCCCACACTTAGACTCAACTTGGGGCTGTTCACTTGCTTTCTTTGTAACCTGCACAACAATACCAGCAGGTTTCTCGCCTTGTGTGGTTAGAGAGGTGCGGCTAGCGCACAAAACAGCATTCGAACATGGTTCGGGGGGTTTAATAACTTCATCAATACAAAATACCGTGCCATCATCTAGGGATTGTGTCGTAGTTTCATATATGTTAAAATTAACAACATCCCCGTCAAACTCGAGGGTAAGCGCC